>NC_031497.1:25296397-25395174 GCF_000237925.1 Schistosoma mansoni | reverse complement strand
CGACTTGGTTCCCTTGATAGCCCGTAAATCAGAAGGCTTTACTAGTCCAGATCAAGTATATTTATTGGCGATCTCGTGGTATCGAAATAATACCGAGACGTGCCAAAGAGTACAAGCGAAGAATAAGCAGTGCGTGAGCAAGCTCGAACCAAACAAGGCGGATAGCGGAACAAGAAGTGAAACTGATACAGTTAAACAAATACAGTAAAACAATCTCTGGTACAATTGGTTACAATAATAATGATTGTTTCCGTTATTCCAATCGTGTTCTTATCGAGACTGGCCGGTCACTACAGGAGCCCCCCGCTAGAAAGGGTTTACACTTTCGATACGTAGCGGTTTCGTTCGTGGGACTGATCGCGAAACGTGCAATTGTAGGACGAAGGCGTTGGCAGAACAGGAAGTGATCGTTGATCCTCGAGTTGCCACCAAAAGTCTTTGACGTAGAACGGTACCAGGAGGAAACGTACTGTATTGATTGCTTGGGTTAGTATGCTACACCAGAGTGGTTTGTATCCAGAATCTGAAGGTTGCGTTCGTAGAGGTCCGGACCAGAAACGCTGCAGACGTAGGACGAAACCAGATTGAGCCAAGGAATCAGATGCGACCAGGATAACCATGTTCGGGACCAAATGTATATCATACGTATTTGGAGTCAGAGAGATCGACTGAGTGCGTTGACTATAGCGTGGGTGATCAGGCCAGCTTTCGCCAAGATTGACTAAAGTCGACGATACCAGAACAGCGATGGTCAGAGGCGTAGGCTCGGGGTAAACAAAAAAATGAAAGAAAAAGAGAAAAGTGTAGCTTTCGTGTAGTATAGGGGTAGATTCCTATACTGTATCCGTAGTTGGTTATGAGGTTAGTCGAGAAAGCGTACGGGTAAGCGTACTCGGCGACCGGAACGTGAGACGGTAGTCTCGTTCGAACCTCGTGAGCCTGCAATCTCATCCGCAGTCAAGGGCGGCGTGGTCTGCAGGTCTGGACGTGAGACGGAAGTTTCGTCCGTAGACGGGGCAGATGACACGTGCTGTTGACTGGGACGTGAGAATGAGGTCTCAGGTGCATCTAGCGTGGGATCCGAAGTAGATGTAGAGATCCCGCTAGAAGCTTTGATGGGTCTAGCATTAAGTCTCGGCTTAACAGGTATAGCACTGTCATCGACGTGTGCTGGCTTGAGACGATCAATGCTGACTGTTTCGATGAGGCCACGTCGATCAACCTTGAAGGTCTTTTCGTGACGGGAAATCACGTGAAAAGGTCCTTCGTAAGGCTGTTGTAGAGGTTTGCGTACCGAATCTAGTCGTACGAAAACATGTGAACAGGTAGATAACTCTCGAGGGAGAGCGACCTGTCGATGTTGTATACGAGTTGACACCGGAGTCAGTGTTCGCATGAATGCAGACAGTCGTTGGACGTAGTCTGATTTGCCGAACTTAGTGCTGCTCCGTGGTGTGAAAAATTCCCCAGGCAGACGCAATGTCGTGCCGTAAACAAGTTCAGCGGCGGAACATTGAATATCTGCCTTTAGACTCGTTCTGATTCCCAGGAGGACGAGCGGAAGGGTTTCGTACCAATTGTTGTTTTCGTGTGCTCGAAGAGCACTTTTAAGTTGGCGATGAAACCGCTCAACTAAACCGTTTGATGCTGGATGGTAGGCGGTAGTGCGTATGCGTTCCGTACCAAGCAGCCGTGTTAGTGAGGAGAATAATGCGGACTCAAATTGTTGTCCTCGGTCAGTCGTGACAGTCGAGGGACAACCGTACAGAGCTATCCATCGTTCTACGAAGCGGTGAGCAACTGTCTCCGCCGTAATAGACGTGATGGGAATAGCTTCGGGCCATCTTGTGAAACGATCAATGCACGTGAGTATGTGATCATACCCGTGCGATGGTGGTAATGGTCCTACAATGTCTATGTGAACGTGATCGAAGCGAGCATCAGGCGTAGCGAAAGTGCCAATAGGGGCAGCTACGTGCCTGTGCACTTTTGATCGTTGACATTGTAAACATTGTTTTACCCACATACGGACATCTTTATTCATTGACGGCCAGACGTATCGTGCAGCGATGAGGCGTAGGGTGGCTGCGATACCAGGATGAGATAGACCATGAAGGGCATCAAAGACGAGACGGCGATAAGCGGAGGGTACGATGGGTCGGGGGAGGCCCGTGGAAGTATCGCATAGGATAGTACCTGAGCTAGTAGCTAGGGGTACTTCCCGGCACTGAAGGGACGTAGACTGTTGTGCTTCCGTGCATAAAGTATCGTTTGCTTGGGCGGCGGCCATAGCAGGTAGATCGAGCACTGGCAAAGTAACTGCATTCAGTTGGATACGTGATAAAGCATCAGCAACACAGTTCGACTCGCCTTTGACGTGATGAAGGTCTGTCGTGAACTGAGAGATATAGTCTAAATGTCTACACTCTCGTGGTGAGTAGCGGTCAGACTTGGTATGCAGAGCATACGTTAAGGGCTTATGGTCGGTGAATAGGATGAAATTACGACCTTCTACAGCGTGCCGGAAATGTTTGATGGCGCAGTAGGCTGCTAGCAGTTCGCGACCAAAAGCGCTATATCTCGTCTCCGTAGGAGTGAGGCGTCGTGAGAAAAATTCGAGGGGCTGCCAACTACCGGAGATATTCTGTTGCATAACGGCTCCTATGGCGAAATCCGATGCATCAACCACTATACTAAGCGTGGCTGATGGGTCAGGATGCACGAGAAGTGTGGCTTGAGCTAGGGCCGTTTTGATATCTGAAAATGCAGTACGTGCGGCGTCGTTCCATTCCAGTTTGCGTGGATTACCGCGAAGTAAATCGGTAAACGGTCGTAACTGTTCTGCCGCGTGCAAAATGAAGCGTCGGTAGAAGTTGACCAAACCGAGAATTGCCTTCAGTTCCTTGAGTGTGGACGGTACAGTGTACTCCATTATAGTACGTACTTTATCCTCACAAGGTAGAATACCCTCATGCTTAATAACATGACCTAAGAATTTTATTTCCTTCTTCCCGAGTTCACACTTGTCGGGGTTGACTATTATTCCATTATCCGAAAGGCGCTGGAATAGTAGCGTCAGGTGTTGATAATGTTCATCTACGTTTGATGATGCGATTAGCAGGTCATCAATATAGACGTGAACAAAATCTAGGTCTCGTACAATGCTATCGATAAACCTTTGGAAAGTTTGAGCAGCATTCCGTAATCCAAATGGCATTCGTAGGAACTCAAATAAACCGAAAGGAGTCGTGATAGCAGTTTTCTCTATATCTTCAAGAGCGACTGGGATCTGGTGATATGCTCGTACCAGATCGATCTTGGAAAAAATTGTCGTGCCCTTGAGTGATGCCGTGATGTCATGTATGTGGGGGATGGGATAGCTATCGAAACGTGTAGCTGTGTTTAACGCTCGGTAGTCTCCGCATGGTCTCCAACTAACCCCATCCTTTTTTCGAACCATGTGGAGAGGTGAGGCCCAAGGACTGTGAGAAGGACGAATAATACCAGTAGCTAGTAAATTGTCAAACTCACGTTTAGCGAAAGCTAATTTGTCCGGTGCCAGTCGGCGAGGTCTTGCTGTGACTGGTGGTCCGCGGGTGACTATGTGGTGTACCACACGATTGGTCACCGATAGAGTCTCCTCGAGAGGTTTAGTTAATTTGGGGAATTTCTGAAATAAAGCGTGGAATAAATCGTCACGCGAATGAAATACACCTGTGATTCGGTACGCGTTTGTGTGGGCTTTAGAGCCCATAAAGTTGCTGTTCGACGAAGTATCAATTAGCTGCAGCCTACGTGAATCGACTAGCAATTCATAGTGCTGTAGGAAATCGATACCGAGTATAGCTGTGGGAACATCGGCAATGATGAACGTCCACAGATACTGTCGTCGGTTGCTCAGGTTGACCGTAAGTTGTCGTGTACCATAGGCAGGAATGACTGAGCCATTCGCAGCGCGTAGTCGAAGCATAGTGGCTTGAGACTTACTGTTACCGATAGGTACGACAGAAACTTGGGCACCCGTATCCACAAGGTACCTAGCGTTGGTGCGATAATCGTGCACGTAAAATAAACGGCCAACCTGAGGTGAAGTGCCGGCGAGTACGGCCGCATTTACTCGCCGGCTGAGGAGTTTCCCGCCTTGTATGAGCAGGGAGCTCGACAATGACGGGCACCGGCTCCGAAAGCACGGTGAAACCAGCACCAACCTGGACTCGCTTCCGAAACCGCCTTCTGGCGTGGCTTGGAAGATGCCCGCTTGGGGCGAGTCGTTACGGCCTTACGAGATTGTGACCTGGGTCGGGGGGCGTAGGGGGCTGGCACATTTGCGCGGTCTCGAAAACTGAGACGAGTATGGATACATCTGTCCCTATCCCCATGAGCCGAAGGTCGTCTAGCATCGAGATCAACGTTAGAACGGGAAGTACTAGCAACCAAATAGTCGTCTTTGGTGTTAACTCGTGCTAGAATCTTATCTGCTATGAGGGCCACCTTGTTGAGCGGGGTGTCCTCGAGCAGAGCCGTAAGGGTTGGCTGGATACTGACTGGTAAGGCTTCGAGCCACAACTCTTTGACTATCTCAGAGTCAGCTGTCATGTTTCCTGCAAGGGATTGCAGGCGCGTGAGGTGGTGGCTCGGCTTAGCATCACCCATATGGTGACGTGCTAATAGTGTCCTCAATCGTTCCTCTCTTGATGGGAGGAAATGTCGAAGGATGGCATCCTTAAGACGGTCATAAACGTTTGGAACGTTCGGATTGAGGACAACCTCACGGACAGCGGTTAGGTGATCCCCGGGCAATGATTCCAAAGCATAGGCGTACTTCTGCCTTTGATTGGTTATGCGGCGGATCTCAAATTGAGATTCCAGTGCCGCGAACCAGACTTCTGGATCATGAGGGATGAAAGGAACCGGTCGAAAACTGATAATCTGTATCTCGGAATCTATCATATTTATGTTATTCTTATCGTTATCTACCATATTAAGTTGCCAAAATATTATATATTGAAAAATATCAATACGAATATATGCAACAGATGTGGATAGATAAATAGACTCACCGGATTGATCTGGTTTAGAGAATTGGCCAAGTTTGACTTGTGCTCGATGGATTGGGTTACCAGCTGTATTGCGTGTTCCAAATACGGCTCACCAGTTGTAGTGGATGTCGAGTCGTGGACGGACTATGATCACCACTACTATTCGATTACGCGTCCAAAAACGACTTGGTTCCCTTGATAGCCCGTAAATCAGAAGGCTTTACTAGTCCAGATCAAGTATATTTATTGGCGATCTCGTGGTATCGAAATAATACCGAGACGTGCCAAAGAGTACAAGCGAATAAGCAGTGCGTGAGCAAGCTCGAACCAAACAAGGCGGATAGCGGAACAAGAAGTGAAACTGATACAGTTAAACAAATACAGTAAAACAATCTCTGGTACAATTGGTTACAATAATAATAATTGTTTCCGTTATTCCAATCGTGTTCTTATCGAGACTGGCCGGTCATGGTATATAATGTGCATTCCCTACAGCATCTTCCTGACGATGTTCCAGCACATGGGCCGTTAGATAGCTTCTCAGCATTTCCTTTCGAGTCTTACATGAGACAAATTAAGCAATCAGTACACAGTGGGTATTCCGTGGCTAAGCAAGCAGCTCAGCGTTATGCGGAACAAATGTCTTTCTGCGATAGGCTCCAGGTAGACATTTCGACTAATGATAACCCAGTTATAGGTACGGCTGACTCACGCAAGCAAGTAATAATGTTTAGGAATAGCAAAATAAATTCTTTTCATCCTGATAACGTTGTAGTAGTAAAGGGTAAGCCGGGATTGATTACTGATATTCAGGATAGTGGCCTATTGAAATGCAGGCAATTTACTGACCCACAAAATTACTTTACTGATCCATTTCCTTCCACTGACATAGGAATATTTAAATGCTCCGTAGTTTGCAGTGCTTACAGTTGGGTTTCCATCCATGATGTTGACTGTAAATGTATGTCTATTAATTGTGTTAATCATTTGGTTATTGTCCCTTTGTTGCACACTGTAATGTAATTGTATTTCCTTAAATTTCCTGTTATGATATCTTTAGTCTCCAATCAATAAGTACGTAATCGTTAAGACACAAAGCAAAAGTAATCTCGTGATTGCATCGGGACTTTGGGTGATTGGAGAAAAACGCTGTCTGTATCCGAGGGAGAACATTGACCTTCATCTGCAAAACAATGACCTACCGGAAGACAATTGGTCTATGTTCAAGTGCAGTATTGTTCACAAATGCGGTTAGTTAAAGACATGCAAATTATCGCTTCTTGTAGAAAGTCTCAAATCAGCCAATGAATTGTTAGCAGCGTTGCAAGTGTGCTATGCTACTGATGACAACTATCCGCCCGACGAAAATACGTTGCCCTTAAACACAGATAAACAAAAGAGGTCAGTTCAACAATCTTACTTACATTTCGTAGAAGTGCATTAAAACGTAAAGAAAGTTTTCTTTACAATTCCGTGGACATGGATGTCGCGGAGATGCAGGCTGGGAATACCCGCGTCCAATATCCAAAACTTCGGATGTTTGAGAACGTTGTCTCTCCCATTGCCAAGTAAGTATCTTTCATTTGGACATGTCTATTAAGCAGTTCGACACAATTAGACAGCTCGCCCTCCACATCCGAGGATAAAAATCTAACTGCTCAGTAAGTCATCCCTACGATCTACTTCTATTTTTCCGATTTGACAGAATTTATACTTTGCTGCTTAAAGTGTCAGCAAGCATTAGTGAACTGAATACAAATATGAAGCTGGTACTCTCAAAGTTCACTGACCGCCAAGATCCGCGTCAATTTGACTGTGGACTATCCAGCCAACAGTTCCCTTTGTCATCAGAAGAGGAACTGGGAACTTTGGACGCTTGTCTAGAGCACAAAGACGTTAGGGACAGATTTGTAAGCACACAACATGATTTTTATCATTTATTCCTATTACAGATGGCTATGTTGACACGTCTAATGGATGATGATCCTAAAACCTCTATGCGATATATTCTGTCGTACATCATGAAACCGGAAGTCGCCATTAATTTCACATTGCTGGGTACTTCATCAAAAAGAGCGATTCAGAAGTGCAGGTTTTACAGCTGCGCACGAAGTAAGATATATAGGGTTTTTAAACTTCAGGTGCACTGACTAATCGTTTCCTGTCGTCATCTATCAACGAGAAAGACCTTGCGAAACTCTATGACATGGCTACGCAAAGTTATTTCCACGACATGAGAGACAAAGTCCAGAAGCGTCATCGACGTAACAAAGAACATGTATGTACGGCTTTAAAGTGATTACTGTTTTTGCATTATCTATAGGAACAGTCTTTCGTAATCAAGGATATAACCGTAAGTCCAGCTTCAAGTACCTTCTTGTGCAAAACAAGTTTCCTAGATTCAATAACGTTTTTATTTATCACATTTTAGAATTCACAAGAATTGTTTGACTTTCCATAGTCCAACAGGCTTGGTGGAAATCAAGAATACGTGAAATGCCTGGTCCGTGACAATTACATATGGAGCCTTGATACTGTACCATCTGCCAACTGCTCATTACTTTGTACATTGAAGAACTTTTTGTTTTCAATAAAAATTTGCAAATTATACCATATTTTACGTACTTTACATAATTCGTGTGCTGTGTTGTGGGAATGAAAGCGAACACAGGAGGCGGTTGCGGTAAATGCATTAGTGTGTATGTAGTGGTAAAGCAGTGAATGTAGCGGATGTTGAAGGTATAAGTCGGAAATTCGTCCGATATTTGGGGGAAAAGTCGGATATTTAGGGGAAAAGTCGGCTATTCGTCGGATATTTAGGGGAGAAGTCGGCTATTCGTCGGATATTTAGGGGAGAAGTCGGCTATTCGTCGGATATTTAGGGGAAAAGTCGGCTATTCGTCGGATATTTAGGGGAAAAGTCGGCTATTCGTCGGATATTTAGGGGAGAAGTCGGCTATTCGTCGGATATTTAGGGGAAAAGTCGGCTATTCGTCGGATATTTAGGGGAAAAGTCGGCTATTCGTCGGATATTTAGGGGAAAAGTCGGCTATTCGTCGGATATTTAGGGGAAAAGTCGGCTATTCGTCGGATATTTAGGGGAAAAGTCGGCTATTCGTCGGATATTTAGGGGAAAAGTCGGCTATTCGTCGGATATTTAGGGGAAAAGTCGGCTATTCGTCGGATATTTAGGGGAAAAGTCGGCTATTCGTCGGATATTTAGGGGAGAAATCGGTAATTTAGCGACATTTGAAAAACAGAGCGACAGAAAGGGGAAATTACGCTTTATTTCCCCCGGACAGGCGAAAAAGCAGACATTTCGATGCATTTCCCCTTTATTTACGACTTATTTTCCAATGCATTTTCCGCTTTATTTCCCCTTTGTTCGCCTTTATTTCCCCTTTATTGGTTGTTTGGGCACTACAAGGTTTTGCCCGTATAAAGAACATTGTTGCAGTAAGTGTCATCAAAAGGGCCATATAGAAACCAGCTGCAGAAAAAGAAACTATAAACGACATTTTGCAAAACCTTACTTCAAGAAATACAGGTCTGGGGCATTAACGAAAAGAATTTTTGTATCACATAACAAAGCTCGAAGTTGCCGCCAGAGAAAGTACGTAACCTTGAATATTAATAAACACCGCATTCGACTTCAGCTTGATACGGCTTCTGATATTACTTTAATAAGTCCAGAAACTTGGAAGAAGATTGGGCGACCCACGTTGCATCGAACATCACAAATAGCACACAGTGCATCAGGTGGAAAGTTAAATATTGTTGGAGAAATACCTTGCATTGTGTCTAAAGTTGCGGTAACAACAAGTGCAACAGTATATCTTACAAAGAAGCCAGCACTCGACTCAATGGGGTTAGATCTTATAGAAACACTTGACCTAGCAGACCACTCTATTAACAGTATCTGCAAACGAATCACAACTTACAACACTTCAGAGTGGAGTCAGAAAAATGCCATGCTACAAAAACACCAAGACGTGTTTAAAGAAGGCTTAGGCGAATGCACGAAGGCTAAAGCAGTGCTAACTCTAAAGCCTGCAGCTACTCCCATTCTTCGACCTAAAAGACCTGTGCCCTATGCTGCTCTTCCAATAGTTGAACAGGAGTTACAACGACTTCAGCAAATGGGTGTTATCGAGCCTGTGAACTTCTCGAACTGGGCCGCACCGATAGTGGTGGTCAAGAAGTCAAATGGAAGTGTCCGTCTATGTGCAGACTACTCCACAGGATTAAATGAAGCTCTAGAGTCCCATCAGTATCCGTCGCCCTTACCAGAAGATCTTTTCGCTAAGCTGAACGGTGGCAGATATTTTGCGAAATTGGACTTATCAGACGCATATCTACAAATTCCGGTATCTGATGAAAGCAAAGATCTTTTAACGATCAACACACACAAAGGTCTGTTCCGGTATAACCGACTACCTTTTGGGGTGAAGACAGCGCCTTCTATTTTTCAGCAAATTATGGATACCATGTTACAAGATATTCCAGGGGCAGCAGCTTACTTAGACGACATCATAATTATGGCAGTAGATAAAATGGACCTGCAGAAGAAACTGGACCAGGTACTAGAATGCATAGCCGATTATGGTTTTCGCCTCCGAGTGGAAAAGTGTGATTTCTATATGCAGCAAGTACGGTACCTTGGATTCATAACTGATAAAAACGGAAAAAAACCTGATCCTGAAAACGTCGAGGCTATCAAGTCCATGCCTCCACCAACTGATGTGCCAACTTTACTCTCTTTCTTGGAAATAGTTAGTCATTATGGAGTTTTTCTTCCAGAACTGCATCGCCTTCGTGCTCCTCTTAATGGGTTGCTGAAAAAAGATACCAAATGGTTCTGGTCATCTGAGTGCCAAGAAGCTTTCGTAAAACTAAAACATCTCCTGTCATCAAACCTTTTACTCACACACTATGATCCAGATCTTCCTATTATAGTCGCAGCAGATGCGTCCAGCTACGGAATAGGCGCAGTGATCTCACATACCTACCCAAACGGGTCTGAGAAGGCAATCGCCCACGCTGCACGGTCGCTGACTATGACAGAAAGAAACTATAGTCAGATAGAAAAAGAGGCTCTCTCTATTATATTCGCTGTAAAGAAGTTTCACAAGATGCTATTTGGCAGACAGTTTACCTTACTAACAGACCATAAACCGCTGCTGACAATTTTTGGATCGAAAAAAGGTATACCTGTATATACAGCAAACCGTCTACAGAGATGGGCAACTACACTGCTGGGCTATGATTTCAAGATAAAGTACCAGTCAACAACGGATTTTGGACAGGCAGATGCCCTTTCAAGACTAATTAGTTCCCGTACAAAACAAGAAGAGGAGGAGCTTGTGTCTGCCGTAGATGTTGAGGCCGAGGTTCACACAGTATTAGCAGACGCAGTTTCCGGACTTCCAGTCACATTCGAAGCTATTAAAGGAGCTAGTGAGAAAGATAACATGTTGAAGTTTGTTCGCCACTGCATACTCAACAAGTGGCCTTCGTCTAGACTACATGGAGAACTCTTGCAATTTTTCCGTCGACGAGACTCATTGACAGTTGTAGATTCCTGCATCATGTTTGGCCACCGTGTCGTTATCCCCAGAAGTATTCGAAACCAAGTCCTTAAGCAGTTCCACAGCGGACACCCGGGGATAAGCAAAATGAAGTCGTTAGCCCGAAGCTACGCATAATGGCCATCAAAAGACCATGATACAGAGCAAAAGTGTCACAGCTGTTCGTCCTGTTTAGAGGCCGCAAAGAACCCAAATAAAGCTGAACCGCAACCATGGCCAAAACCAGACGGTCCCTGGCAAAGAATACACGCTGATTTTGCCGGCCCAATACAAGGCAGAAATTACTTGGTTGTTGTCGACGCCTTCACGAAATGGCCAGAAGTATACGACATGCCGAAAATGACGTCAGAGAGTACTATAAGAAAATTGACAGATTTGTTCGCTTGTTTTGGGGTTCCTGAGATCTTAGTGACTGACAACGGCACCCAGTTCATGTCATCTGTCTTTAAACGGTTTTGCATTGAAAATGGCATATCACATCCACAGTCTCCCCCGTACCATCCTCAGTCGAATGGCCAAGCAGAAAGATTCGTGGATACTATAAAACGAGCTCTAGTCAAAGGGGGAGGAGAGGCCATCCCAGAACAAGTAATCAGCAAGTTCCTTATGTCTTACAGAGTTACCCCCAATCCGGTAGTACCCGAAGGTAAGTCACCAGCCGAATGTATGTTCAGAAGGAAAATTTGAACAGTCTTTAGCAGTATGTTGCCACCTAGAAAGACAAGTAAACCCACGAATGAAAACCATATGGTCACTCGTAGCTTCAAGGTAGGTGAAAGGGTACTCGTTAAATCGTATCAAGGTGAAAGAAGGTGGGAACCAGGTATTATAGAACGTCGAATCGGAAGTGTATTGTATCTAATCCGTAGAAATGTCGGAACTTGTATAAGACACATCAATCAAATTCGAAGGGATGGCAGAACATTCATGCCACAAAGCCGGCTCCCATTTCATTTGCTCATGGATTCATCTCCAAAAAGCACTCAGGCGCGCGAAGGTAGAAAAGATAAAATACGCAAGGGCAAAGCGACACAACCTTCGAGAGTAATGAGTCGCAAAAGAATCTCGGTAACTCAATTCCAGGTGGATCCGAAAAAAGGTCTTATACAACAGACTTTAAAGAGGGGAGGTGTGAGGATGGGCCACAGGTGAAGTGAACTCTATCAGAGCCTCCAGAGGCTCATAAAGAGCCCAACCAATCAGCGATTAGTTAGAAACTATGCTACTAAAATAACGAGGTCCTGATTGGCTGATTAACATACTGCTACTGTGGAAACTCAAGGTCTTTTAATTACTATAAAACCCCTGTTTTTCTGTACATAATTGAACCTTGCAGTAAAGTGTTTCTCTCATACTCGTGTCTTCTTACTGGTGTTCAAGTCGCTGTGTAGTGCTAGCCCTGGGGTTATCGAAATAGCTTAGGAACTGAATAAAGCATTCAACTTACAAGACATATCAGTGGCGACGGAAAAACGACAATAAATATTCCTCTGGAGCAATTAGAAGCCTATATGGTGCGTCAAGAAAAGAGGTTTGAAGAGTTCCAAATTAGAATCATGGAAACCCTGATGCAGAGATTCTGCCTGTCCGAGAGAAACCCTGCCATGTTTGTCAAATACCTCGGTAAATGTAGGAAGTAGAAAAACATCTTCATTGATAACAAAGGATATAACTGAAATCGGGCACAGAACTGACATCAATATAACTCTTAAAACATTCTATAAATTTGTTAAGGACGAATTCTTAGGTTTGCAGAAGCGTCAACTATTCACAAATTCAAGACGGATTTATGTGTATCATTAACTTGATTTTGTCTTGGTCATTTTTAAGTCATTTTATGGCTAAGAGTAATATGACGATTTCCTATTCTTTCCAGTTTATATAAATTTTCTCTCTTCTTCATTATTTAAAATGATTACTTAATTTTGTTTAAACTTATATTGAATTAATCCACGTAACATCCTTTAACAATTATATTTGTGACCTGATTATTCGAAATGTATGATACAAATTGTTATATCGTGTGCCAGTGTGCCCTGTTTAATATATGACGTGATAAGACCGCCAATTAGAGAACAGTGAATTTATTGATCGGAACGATGATACACAAAACCCGTACGAGCAGTCTAGAGTACTTGTCGGTCCTACTATCTTCCTAGTCCAGTCGGTTAAGTCCAGAAAACTAATAACAGACTCTGAGATATGAATCGTTTATTTCAAGCATACTACGTTTATATACTAATCAAACAGACCACTTCATACCAAAAATAGAAAATAACATTTGTACAAGATTCAGCTTAATGTGGCTGTGAATGTGTGGAAGAGCAATTCATAGACTGGGTGTAACTCAATAATGGTAAATCGTACAGTAATAGTTTATGGATCAAAATAAAGCTCATAATATGAGAGACATGAATATGAATAGTTTAGTTACTTGACAATTATAAAATAAGAAATATACGTATCGTATATGTTCATAAATAGTCCTCAAAAGTTACCATTCATAATTCTCTTTGGGATATAACACAAATAAATCAACATTTTTCGAGATTAACTTAGTCTTCTAATTGTTCTTCTATCAAAATTTATAAAACGTACTAATTGGTTTAAATGTCCGACTGCACAGACTATTGTGTCACGTCGTTGATTTGTTATGAATAGTCGTCGCTGATTGTTATACCGGAATCGCTTGTTATTTATACATTTAAACGAGAAATGAAGGACTTCTGATAAAAATACCAAAAAAAAGCGATCTCAGCAGATATGAGAAATACAGACGCATCTGTTTTCTCTAAATACTAGGAAACATCTTCAAAGGGGTATAATTAAACAGAATGAAGGACTCCGTAGGCGCCCAACTTCGAGATCAACAGGCTGGATTTCGTAAGGATTGGTTGTGTACAGGCCAAATCTCAACTCTACGGATCATAGTGGAACAATCAATCGAATGAAATTCATCACTGTATGGGGTGGAGACTTGTAGAACTACGAAAGCCATCATCCAGAAGTTAAAGTGTTTATTAACAGTTGTCTACGCAAGATACTTAGGATCTGTCGGTCACACACTATCAGCAACAACCTACTGTATGAGAGAACAAACCAGATTCCAGAGGAGTGGAATGCTGGAGAATGCTGATAGGCGGCCTATGCTCCATTGGGAGTAACAGGCGTAATTAAGTAAGTAAGTAAACGAGAAACCGCTTCGATCCTCACGATACGAAGTAAGACCACTAAGACTGATACAAGTGAAAGGTTTATTAAACTCAAAACACAACGACCCACAACCCTTGTTGAAAATTCGCCCTCATTTATCTATTGGTTGTATACCCATTTTAATTATAAATTAGGATAAGTTACATATATGATAAATAACCAGAGTTATAACACGTCACATACTGTATATCATTCTGAACCTAGTTGATGTTAATTGAATACAAGAAGATCGTATCTTCAATAAACATAAGTAAAAGGATGTAATTTTGCTTTTTAATCCCATCATAGCATAAACAAAAACAGTTTTTTCTGATAACAGATAAGAATATCTGTTGGCTGGATACCATTAGCAACAACCTACTATGAGAGGAAATAACTCAGCTTACGACTGACCACTTATACGACATATAGAAGCGTTAATTTCTAAAAAACTACAATTCTCACGTACACCATCCAATAATAATGTTAATGTGATTTTAATCAAAATCACCCACCTGAGCTACAAATCTTCTACATCATCTCAAATGTTAATGTGAAAACTAATACCGTTAATTAATACTGTTTTAAGACAAATATTAAACGCCAACTATTGGTTGAGTAGTTACTTCTTAATATCTAATTGTCAATTTTTCACCAGTTTAATTCCTAGTTTGAATATGATTACAACCATAGGAGATTCGTTACTAAACATGGTGTTTCTCTCTCAATGTATTAAAGAAAAGATTGAAAAAAGTTTCTTCTAGGTTATTAATAACTCATAACTACTGCCTTAATAATAAAAATTCATTATGGGTTTACATAAATGTCGATTCTCTTATAAAAACAATTCATTTCGTCCTAATAAACATAAACTACAAATGAACTATCAGTGAAATTATATGGACATTTAGGAAATCACCCAACTGCATCACAAGACAAGAACTTATATGGAATCCTGAAGGCCAAAGGAGAAAAGGAAGACCAAAGAACACATCACGCCGAGAAATGGAGACAAACATGATAAGAATTAACAAAAATTGGATAGAACTGGGAAGGAAGGTCCAGGACAGAGTGAGTGGGTTGAAGAATGCTGGTCGGCTGCCTATGCTTGATTGGAAGTAAAAGGCGAAAGTAAGTAAGTAAGTAGTCTTTATCAGTGGTCTTATTTATCTTTAAAAAGTGATAACTATAGCTTATCCAGAATACTTTTCTTAATGAGGTTAAGACAAAAACCAAATAGCTGAAGCAAACTATAACCTTCTTCAATGTTATATGGCTGATACAACGAGTAAGAATTGAATCTAATACATAGATCTTAAATCAGTAGCGAATGAGTGGCCTGCAAAGTTAATATTCCTTAGAGATTATTGTATATTTGTATATTGGGAAATCAAATATTCAATGCGGAACATCTAAGAATAGCTATTTTCAATTATATATTGCTTGTCCTATTCATTTTATTACGAATTTTGGTTTTGTTATTTTATTAATTCCTAATACTGAAGTAGTATATTCATCCTAATAATTATTAAACAAAAATTTAAGTGAATACATACCATCAATAACGCCATTTGTTTCTTCAGGATCCTGGAGCCCATGAGAACCATTGGTTTAAAATCAGGGTTTTCTAACTCCTTTAGATGGACCCTTCGTGTCCACCGGCCCGATTAAATAGTCGGACATTCGCTTCTCGCCCTCTGAATTTCGTAAACAACACCCACACTACGAGAAAGTAATGAGTAGGACTTCCCTGACAGTGGCTGTACATGCTTGGTCATATGAGAGCATTTCAAAAGGTAGAGCGGACTCTCCCCACCCTCAGCCATAACAAGGCATTTAGGGGGCGTTCTATTGAGAAGTCATGATTAGTATAGTTCCAGTTTAATTTTGAACTTAAGACTATTATCATCTTAAAGCTCTTTGTTTTCTATATCTGGCTTCAAGTGATCTTAGACTTATGCAAACTCTTCAAATCTTTTTTAAATTTTTAATTTAATTCATCCTGTTAGCTTTTGAACTCCAGGTAATTATTATCACGTCCGATGCTTTTGAGCACCATATTCATATGACCTTACATATCCTTCTTCCTAGATCCTAAAGATAAATATTGAGTGATCGCCAGTTAGAAGTTAGCAGTCCAGTCAATCAACATCTGAATAATGTACATTGTTTTTGGTGTAAATTACCAGCAACCATGATATTTCTGATTGGGCTTTTTGTAGCCTTTACAGAGCAAGGTTGTACACTTTTCACAAACGCACCGGAATAGATTGTGTGATTAATAGCCATAATAATGTATTAAAACAAACAAAATTAGATAATTTGTTGAAGTATACAGATGATAGGAACAGGTAGACCAGATGCTTAAGCAGGCCCCCAGTTGAAATATATATATATCATTATCAGCTCAACTTTTCCCGTCACCAATGTTTATTATTTAATATTATCTTATATATCAATCTTACACAACAATATGAATACGACTGTAGGCAGATGAATAGAAAGGATGAAATAAAATGAATTTACATTATTCTGTCTTAATTGGTTAAAAGGGTATGGGAACTTGAACTAATGTACATACATACAAGTAGTACATTTTGACTGATTGACTGACTGTCTGACTGCTTCAATTGTTCTTTTGGCTTTATTCAAATTCATAAAGCGAATTCATTGTCTGGACTAAACTGTCATCTCTCAGTTATTATTTCCCTCATTGTTACTAGTGTAATGAATAGTTATTATGAAAGAATATTCCATTGTTACCAAGTTAACACATGAATATTACACTACTGTATATCAATTGAATAGAGGTGAATACTACTTCTGATTGAATTTCATTTGGCTTACACATCAACTTAAATAGGTTACATTGCTATAGTAGCTTGAATTATTTTTGTTTTTTGATCAAAACTAAATTCGTTTCTATGGTGATAGAGTTTAGTGGATATTTTTTGATGTAATTATCATCAAGACAGGATTTATTTCATTTAAAAAAAATTCATTGAGATTGAAAACGCAGACATATGAATGAAGAACAGTCTATCCATTCACTTTTCTTCAGGTTCTACCATTATGTATCGACATGAATAATCTAAAAAGGTAGCCAGGTTTAAACAAATATGTCGTTCAACATTCTAATCTCTTAATTCAGAATTATCAGAAGGGGTTTAGTGGAGACTTTAGTAATTTTATAGAGTTGAGTAACCAGTGGAGTTCAACCACGTCTGTTGTGAGATATCAACTCACTGAAGACAATTGGTGAACGGTTGCTCAACTTCGTGGATCAGTTGAAGTAAAACATTAACACCGTTCGATGCCGGCTCAGTGATCTATCGGCTATGTGCTCTGGAGCGAGACTGGTAGGTCCTGGGTTCGAATCTCGCAAGGCGGGATCATGGATGCGTACTGCTAAGCAGTCCCACAATAGGAAGAGATGGCCATCCAGTGCTTCCAGGATTTCCATGCTGGTTTAGATTCAATTGACTCATGATCTCAACTCTATATAATTCAGAATTGTTTGTAAAATAGTATCAAACTCTTATTACTGAATTGAGGTGTTATGTGTATGAGATTAATGACTACAGTAAATATAGGTCAAATAGAGTAAGAGAAACAATCATGTAATTACAAATCAAAATAAATATTTGATCAAGAATCAACGCAATATATAGAATCAAAGATGGATAGTGGCTAGCAGTGAAATCCACGGCGAAACCCAAATTGAACGAAACGCACGTCCTGGATTCCACTGCTAGCCAATATCCATCTTTGCCTACAATGCTTGTGAATTAAGGCTATATAAAAGCAATAGGCACAGTATGCAAATATGCCAATAAGAGACTGACCAGTTGCAGTCCTAAACATTAATGTGAAGATTCAAACAAACAATACTAAGTAATATATAGAATATTATCCGAATGGGGATCTGTGGAGATTATAGTAATTTAACAGTTGAACTCATGAGTCGACGTAAGCTAGACCACCATTGTTACAGTATGAGACTACTCAGCAATGTGCATCCACTGTCCCAAACATGGGATTTGAATCCAGGATCTTCGGCCTCACGAAACAGCCATCCAAGACTTCCAGGTTTTCGATAGTGATCTAGCTTAAATCGATTAATGAATTCAACTATATATACAGAATAATATAAATGAGGTTAGAATCGATAAATCGGGATGGAAGCTGAAGACATTTCTCAAAAATGCTCTCAAGGGTAATAATAACAATATC
This sequence comes from Schistosoma mansoni, assembly GCF_000237925.1. Taxonomy (NCBI): domain Eukaryota; kingdom Metazoa; phylum Platyhelminthes; class Trematoda; order Strigeidida; family Schistosomatidae; genus Schistosoma; species Schistosoma mansoni. The sequence continues at coordinate 25,377,122 of NC_031497.1, read as the reverse complement.
AGTAGGATAACTAAAGAATTCATTAACTTCAAGCCATCTCTTTTTCTGCTTATAACTTTAAAAAGCAATGTTAATCTTTTAGAATATAACGCCTATTACCCCTTGTGGAGGAGCATAGGCCACACAACAGCATTCTCCAACAAATGCTGTCTTGAGCTCTCCATTCCAATTGTTTTCAACTGCTATTCATTATTTTCTTGTATGCTTCCAATTCCCCATACAATGTGTTCCTTGGCCTTCTTCTTTTCTATTTACCTTCAGGATTCTATGTTAAAGCTGGCTTCGTGATGCAGTGTGATGATTTCCGCAATTTATGTATGAGTTTGACTAGTAAAGATAAATTATTAATAGACAAGATTGGGAAAGAACTAAAAATCATTCAAATATTCGTTTACTTATCGGTTAAATAATATGAATATTCTAGTAAAGGAAACTAAGATGTGCATAAAAGTAGGATTTATTGAAGTAGAAGATTTATGTCATAATTTGCGTAATACTTTAAAGAAATGGACTAGCTGATCTAAGCTAAAATAAAAAGCAAGAAGTAAGAAATCTGTTATATCTCGAACTTAGATTCACAGTCTGTCGCTTAATACTTGATCACTCAAACACTAGAACTCTCCCAAGTCACAAACCAGAAGACAGAAGAAAAGTAGAAGAAATTTTATTCCAAACAGTGTCGATTATGGTACAAAACTGTCAGGTATTTATAGTTTTTAGTAGAAACGAAATCATCATTAAAGTTATTCAATCCGCACACGGGGAGTTGTCAGCATTGTTCAATAGGGAAGCTACACGTAGTGATTCTAGAATATTCTTCTTGGATGGAATATGTCCGGCTCCTTTTGGGCTTCTTAGTGCTTCCTCAAATTCACCTGTGGACCATCCTCACTAAATCCTTGTTACGATCGTAGGGAAACTGTTAAAAAACTCAATACAACGATGTCATCAAAGCAAAGAAAAAACTAATAGCTGTGTATTTTTTTCAGGAGGATAAATTTGATTCAACTCATTTCATAGCAACATCAGTGCGTAAAAAACTTGAAGTCCTTTGTTTATCGATTATCTTGGAAGATTTTAAAATACCAGCATCATATCGATTATTTAAAAAAACGTTGGCAGATCATACCAATAAGGGAAACTATTTTATCCATTTGCTTTGTAAATAAAGAAACAAATTAGGCTTCGTGTTCACGCAACAAGTGACAGAAATGATAAACATATGTATTACTTGCTTACTTACTTACTTACGCCTGTTACTCCCAATCGAGCATAGGCCGCCGACCAGCATTCTCCAACCCACTCACTCTGTCATGTGCCTTTCTTTCTAGTTCTATCCAATTTTTGTTCATTCTACTCATACCTGTCTCCATTTCTCGGTGTAATGTGTTCTTTGGTCTTTCTCTTTTTTTCCTTTGGCCTTCGGGATTCCATGTGAGGGCATGTCTTGTGATGCAGTTCGGTGATTTCCTCAATGTGTGTCCTATCCACTTTCAAAACATATGTATATTGATATCGAAATAAATATTGAATTGGGCGATAAATCTTTTTAAATTACTAAATAAATAAGATTGTTTTATTCAATTGAAAAACTAAATTGAGTAGTCCTGAGTAGTAGTGTGGTGTGCACTTCTCACGTGGACAGATATCAAGGGTATGTAGAAGGAATAGGAAGTGAAATGCTCATCGGAAGAAGATCGAAATGAATAGAATCGGTAGGTGAACGATGAGCGATCGATATAACAACAGAATTAGAAGAATAATAGAGCATGTAAAGAACTACACAAGGAAAATGTGCAAATGGTGTATTTTATGTAGGATTTTCATATTTTAAAAAGGCATTTTGCAATTTTCAACAGACCAGTAATTTGTTTTGACTTACTTGAGTTCTCATTCACCAAAATAGTTTAGGTACTGACCCACTTATTTTCTTGTCAATATATTTTGGGCAATAAACAATTTTAACTCCTCCTGTAGCTCTTCTAATGCTACTGCCAATACCATGATCGGATAAACGAGGACAGACGGGCATGGGGTCGGCAAATCCATCCCGTTGAAAACAATCCCGATAAAAATACTCTAACCAGATTAAACAAATTAAACTATTTAGAATCTGTACTCCGAGTTGAAGGAAGAATTATGACGCCTCATGATGAAAGCCCAGATTCTTCGGAACTCACAAGGCCAACCAAAGCAACCATTATTATAGATACGTAGAATATACGGACAATATGAGATAACGGGAAGTCAATCAAATAGTTACGGAAATGAGGAGGTACAACTTAGCAGTGCTCGGAATCAGATAAACCCATTAGAACCAAGTTCGTCGGAAAACACTAGATTCGGGAGTGATGATGTTGTACTCTGATCACGAAGAAGAAAATGCTATACACACTCAGGGAGCTGCTCTGATACTGTCTGAACAAGCACATTAAACACTTATAGGATGAGAAACTCATGAATCCACAATCATCAAAGCATCATTCAAAACAAAGAAAGATAGAATCACAATAAATGTTATCCGATGTCATGCACCTACAAATGATAACAGTGACGATGAGAAATATCAGTTCTATTCGAAGTTTCAATCCATCATGACGAAGAGTTCTGGAAATAACCCAACCATCATGATGGGAGATCTAACCGACAAGGTCGGAATGGACAGCACTGGGTATGAAATTTTCACATCGTGGGATGATATGGAGCGAGAATTCTGAGAGATTTGTAAATATGTGTGCATTCAACAGAGAAGTTATAGATTGCACAGTATTCCCTCACAAACGGACACACAAAGCTAAATGGGACTCACCGAGGGTCGAACCCAGGACCTTTGGCTTTGCGCGTGAGAGCGTGCGGGATCGTGGATGAGCGCTGCAGAGAAGCCTTAAACAAAGACATAACGACCGTCAAGTGTGTCCAGGTTTTCATTTGTGGTCTAACTTAGATCGATTCGTGAATTCGACTGTTAACATACATGTTTGATTGAACTTGGACTTATTGATTTATTCTGACTTCATGAAAATATCCATCTTCCTCATATACATTCTTATTGTAATGAAGTGATTGGTAATAATTAAGGTACGTGTTTCAAGACTAACTGTGAAGGTTCGGACATATAATTAGTAAAGTGTATTATGGTAGGCTATAAATGAAGTGGTAGAGACAAGCAAGAAAAATAATGAGAAATCTAATCAGCAAAAAGGTTTGAGATTAACGAAATTTCACGACGAATGGAAGTATTGTAGGTATGCTTAACGATCACAGTGTTTACACATTTAAAATTATTATAATTTCACTAGTGGACTGTGATAAATTTGTGGCAAGACCAATTAGAAGCGTTTGAGGGATTTCAAGGTCACGGCGCCAATTTCAGTACCTGATGCTCATGTACAATCGGTTCATAGAGGATTTTAGAGAAAACGTGACAATTAAGCGGCTACAATGAATGCGACTACTAAGAAGTTCTTTTATTCGTAATTATGGTAATCAAATGACTTGTAGACCTTGTGCAGACTGCCGTGATGTTGTCCTTTGATGTAATATGTGTTGCAGGAAAACGTCTGCTAGAATAGGAACTTTTTTCGCTCGACCCGGATTGAGACTAAGGCAAATTACAATAATTACCGCGAACTGCATATGAAAAGCACTAGTAACATTGGCTGTGATATTCTCAGATTCTACTGAAGCTTTGACTGTTTAGTGGTATGAGTATTGTAGGGATATATGCATAATAAAAATGACAAACATACACAACCGGAGTACACACAAGCAGTAATAAAACTATGTCTTGGAGGTTAAGAGAGTTTTTGAGACCTTATCATGGCTCCAGAAACCAACTATTATGGAGCCATATGGATGGATTTCACTACCATATGCATTACGATTTTGGAACCTTTGAACCGCTTTCTAACCTTGGACCGTGTAAAAGAACTCTATCCTCTGTAATTCTTTGGTGTTGTATAATATATTTCTACTCTATACTAACTGTTACCTGATTGACCAACATTTCTCAAGGTCACTCGATATTTGTTCAAAGACCGTCCATAAATTATAGTCTCGCCAAATTTGTTAGTGTAAGCGTTTCAAAAGAGCACCACTATAAGACTGGAAATTATCTTAATTATTTATGAAATGTAGATGAAAACTATCCATAACTATCTTCTTCAGACGTCAAGTTGGTAATGTTATATCACATGTAAACTTATGAATGGTAAATTTGAGGACTATTCATGGAGCAATATGTTTATTTCCTATTGTATAATTGTTAAGTAACTGAACTATTCATATTCGTATCCCTCTTATTATAAGCTTTATTTTGACCTATGAGCTATTATTATACGATTTACCATTCTTGAGTCATGCCCAGTCTATTAATTACTGTTCCTCTTATTCACAGCCACATTTGGCCACATCTTGTACAAATGTTATTTTCTATTTTATGGTACGATGTGATCAGTTTGTTTGGTATATAAACCCAGTATGTTTGAGAATAATGATTCATATTTCAGAAGCTGTTATTGATGTTCTGGACTTAACTGGCTGGGCAAGGCAGAAAGCAGTTTTGATAAGTGCTCAAGACTCTCGTACGGCTTTTGTGTATCATTGCCGATCAATGAATTCACTCCTCTCTCTATCTAAGCGGTCTTATCACGTTCATATATCAAACAGGGCACGCACACACTCACAAGTTATAACAGGTAGTCTCTACTCTATCATTTTAAATCTAGTGCACTCTTAATAATATTGCACTGAACAAAACACCAGTTGGGGACAATCGAATGTATTTGAGCACAAATTACAGACTATCTCACTAAATTCTGATAACCATAAAATGAACAGTTAATGTGCAAAATAACAACCAATGGTTTCAATATTCACTGTTCCTTCTGTAATTATCAGTTAATCCTCTCTAATATTGTTGTTCATGCGTTTTCCTACCAATTGCGCTTCATTTCAGCTCTTTTCTGATCGGTCGCCTACTGAAATACATTCTGTCTGACCATCACCATATACTACTTATATAGATATAAGTAGACCACACTAAAATATCACTATTATTATCTCCGTTTTACTATTTAAACTTGTGTTAATTTCATTTCGTTTATTAATATACTCTGAAGAAGTGACTTCAATGAGATGACGAAACATCAGAATATTTCAATCTTTGTTTAAAACGCTTCAAATTTTGAAATGGTACCAATGGTACATCCATTTAATCTATCAAATTTACCGGAAAACAACCTGTTGTTTTTCTCCTAAGACATATGATTAAATTCCTTTAATTATGAGTTATAAAACTTTATTTAAGAAAGAAATTTAATTATTCATAAATTTGTTTAACTTAACGTAATAATAATTATAATTCTGTTATGTTTTTTTTGTGATATTCTGGTATGGGTTGCTTATATTCACATAAGTAGTATATAACGATGGTGAGGCAAAGAATGTATCCCACAAATGATTGATCACTGAGTGGTGATCAATGTCATGCGTGTCAAGTCCTTCTTAGTGCTGATCGAATGCTATCGGCTCGAGTAGCTCAGTGGTAACGTCTCTGACTGTGAAGCTGAGTGATACGGGATCGAATCCGTCTGGGAGCACCAGTTCCCTCAAGATTACAGGTACACTTTGCTGACTAGTGTCAAGTAGCACGAAATCTGTGTTCAGGGTTTCCTTGTTGACCACCTCCAATTACTATCTTTTCTCAACATAGAATGTATTTCAGTAGAAGATCGATGAGGAAAGAATGGGAACGAAACACAATTGGTATGAAAATGCATGAAAAATAATAATCAGAGACGATGGACTGATATTTGGAGAAGAAACAGTCAAGATTGAGACAATTGTTTGATTGTTTTCAAATTAACTATTTACAATATGGTTGTTAGATTTTAGTGAGACAGTCTATAATGTTATGCTTGATTACGTTTTACTGTCCGCAGTCATTATTCTTGTTTATTACAATATGATCATGAACAAGAAGAAATATAAACAACTTATTGAGTTATATTAAAGGTGTTTTATTAGGTAGACAAACATTAAAGACATTGATCGATAGCATTCGATCAGCACTAAGTAGCGCCAACGTCCACGATTGTAATCACCACACAGTGATCAATCTAGAGACATGGTTGCACTTCACTGGTTACAGCTTGTCACTAGAACTCCAAAAAATACCTCTTGAAGCCAGTAACTCATGAGCACATGATAATTATTATCCAAAAGGAGTTTTGTGGAGGTTTTAATAATTTAATAATTGTAGTCATGAGTCAGTCTAAGCTAGACCACCAATGGAAAACCTGGAATCGCTGGACGACCATACTAAGATGAAGTTAAATGAAATACTACATAATTTTATTATGAAAAATAAATCCTAAATATTTGGATTATAAATTATCAGGAATGGACTCCCGAAACTAGAATGAAGGTAAAGGAATTCGTCCATTTGATAAATTTCGATAGAGTTGTAAGAAGACGAAGATTATCAGAACTGTTAAAGGAACCAAGTATATGAGGTACGTTCAATCTAATTGTTTGCTCATAAATACGATCAACCCTCGCTCTAGTAACATATTATAAACTTTTTTTCTGTTTCATTATACTGTTATGACTTTATAAAAGAAGGTCGTATCCAATTCGTTATGATTTTATGTCCAGCTTTTTATCATATACTTTATTCACCAATCGAAATACGACTTTTCCAATCCTAACACTGTGCCAAATCACTGATGTTTGACCAGTATGAGCAGTCTAGCGTCCTTATTGATCCTTTGTCCGCCTAGCCCTTCCAATTGAGTCCAAAAATACTAATTACAGCTTCTGTCATGAGAATAATTTATTTCAAGCATACTCGGCTAATATACCATACAGACAGACCACTTCACACCATAAAATAGTAAATAACATTTATACAGGATCAAGCCAAATGTGACTGTGAACGTGGAAGACAGTAATCAATAAACTGAATATAATTTAGGAACAGTCATTTGTTTTGTAATGATTCATAGGTCAAAATGAAGCTTATAATAAGATGAATATAGATATATATATAGTCTAATCACTCAATGGTTAAACAATCAGAATGTATGTAGAATAATCGTCCATTAATAGGTCCCAAAAGTTATCTGTAATTATGTCTTCACTAGGATACGACATATACCGTTTGTTCATTTCTATAATTACACAAGATTTTATTTTTGTCTTTACTATTATCCAAATTATTCTGATTAAAACAGTCATGCAACCATCTATTCTATGGCCATCATGCAATTAGATTGATTACAGCTCATTACCCTAAATGCGATTTTTTTTTTGGTGTGTTTTCTTTTACAATCTTTACACTTTACGTGTGCCAAATTTTGTAGGTGTATAATTGGCATGACATCTACAATATTCAATCTATAGTATTGGTCTTTACAATACAATAATTATTGTATATAACTGCAAAGCTGAGAAACAGTTATCCGAAATATAAAATAAAAATCCTAGAAATAGAAGCAGATATGAAAATGATGAATAACAATTAGAAAGAACTGGAAAGGAGTATACAAAACAGGATTGGATGAAGTGTGCTAATGCGTGACTTATACTCCTCCATGAGGGGTAACAGACGTAAGTAAGCCTGAAAATTCTTTATTTTTGAATATTTCTAATTACTCTAAAGAAGGTTAGGGTATAAGGACTTTCAATTATACATTTACAGGCCACGTTGATAACATGAAATGAAAATTTAGTTAATTATAGATTTAATATACATTCAATGGGCTTTCCTATTCAGTCTGTAAAAATATTATTAATTAGTATGTATTAATAACGTTATACTGACCGAATCTAACTGTCGTATATTGTACATCTAGCTGACGAGTCCCAAATAGGATGAAACATGCGTCCTGGATTCCACTGCTAGCCACAATAAATAAATAAATCATGTAGTAATTCATAATTGTTTTTTATCAATTTACATCTATAAATCCTGTTGTTTGTTGATGTTTTTTTTAATGAATACATGGTTACTGTATCAAATCCTATGACGTAATCTATTATGATTATTATTGTTGCTATGGTTACATTTATGATTCTCATTCGAATAGTACAGAATATATATATATATATATATATATATATATATATATATATATATATATACATATTGAATGTAATACGCATTTATGATTTTTATTTTCCCATTTTAAAAAATATTTTGTCTCAATTTTATTTTCATTCAGTCTTTGTTTTTTTCTTTTTGTTTCATCAAGATAGAACAACAACCCTAACGACAACAAAAAGACAGGCTGGATCAGTGGTCTATCGGTTAAGTGCTCAGGCGCGAGAATGGTAGGTCCTGGGTTCGAATCTCGCGAGTGCGGGATCGTGGATACGTATTACTTAGGAGTCCCATAATAGAAAGAAACGGCCGTCGAGCAGTGCTTGCAGGTTTTCCATGGTGATCTAGCTTCAATTGCATCATGATATCAACTATGAAAAATATATTTAGTTTGTCGTAACTAGGCTGTTACGGTTGAATGTTTTTTTTTTAATTTTATTTTGATGATGCTGATTGTTATGTTGTTTTTCATAAATCGAACAAGAAAAAAAACACAGGTAGATGTTCCAGAGAGGCAGAGAGGGAGGGGGAGAGAGAAAGAAAGGAATCAAATTGTTTTTGATGTATATATGTATATATAGATATTTTAAAAAAAAATTATTTATTGCGTGAAATTAAATTTCTCTCAAAACACGATATTACTGAAATAAACAATTGAAATTAATGGTTTTAATATTATTTTCATAGTTGAAATCATGTGTCAAAATCCCTTCTGATAATGATCATATGCTCACTAGTGACTGATTTCAAGAGATATTTTCTGGAGTTCTAGTCAGAAGCTGTGACCAATGGAGTTCAACCAGGTCTGTTGTGAGATATCAACTCAATGAAAACAATTGGTGAACGATTGCTCAACTTCGTGGATTGGTTGAAGTTAGACATTAACACCATTGGATGTCGGCTCAGTGGTCTAGATGTTAAGCGCTCTGGCGCGAGACTGATAGGTCCTGGGTTCGAATCCTGAGGGGCGTGGTCGTAGATGCGCATCGCCGAGGAGTTCCACGATAGGACAAAACGGCCATCCAGTGCTTCCAGGTTTTCCATGGTGGTCTAGCTTCAATTGACTCATGATTTCAACTATGAAAATACTGAAATCTCCACAAAACCCCTTCGAATTTTATATTAGTTAACTGAAGTTTTAAATTATCTCACTAATGACATGTAGAATCGTTAAGGCTAGATTATAGTTAATCCTACTGTATAATGTACTTTACTAAATAATATACTATTAAATGTTTGATATGAAATGTGTGGTGGTCGGTATTCGTCTTATCCTTAAACTTCGTATGTTGTTCGTCCTGATAACCGTTACTCGATAACTTCCCAACAGTGTATAAATCAGATGGAGAATACGAAGTATTGGTTGAGATTATTATTGAAACATTCTTAGATATCCAAAATTACAGACACGTTAAGCAAGCATGATTTACTAGTGCCGAAAAGCAATTGAGTGAGGGTGCGAGTCGAATAAGCGAAATCCTCTCACATTACCACGCGTATACAGCCACTGTCACGGAAGTCCTGCTCACTACCTTCTCGCGCGAGAATTATTATGAAAATGAGAGAAATAAGAGCATCTTAACCGGGTTGGTGGATAAGGAGAATCCGTCTAAAGAAGTTGGAAACCCATGGACCTGAGAGGCCGTGACCAGTGGAAGTCAACTATGTCTGCTATGAGGCAGTTACTCAATGAAGACAACGTTGGACGATGGTGGTTGAAGTTAGGCATTAGCACCATTGGATGCCAGTTCAGTAGTCTAGAGGTTAAGCAACCACACACGAGACAAATAGTCCTAGGTTCGACTCCCACATGCGGAATCATGGATGTACACTGCTGAAGAGTCCCACAATAGGGCGAAATGGTCATCTAGTACTTCCTTATTTTCAATGGTGGTTTAACGTTGATCTATTTCATGATATTTCTATGATGATCGGTTCATATTTATATGCTTGAAATAGAATCTTTCAGCTCCATCTTTCGTTTAGCTTTTATTAATACCAATGTCTTCATGATGTTTGATCCATCTGTTATCAATGAAATTGAATATGCGATTGAGCTTTTGATTTAATGAATGTAGACATACATATCGACAATACTGGATGATAATGATGTCTATATATATAGATGCATAATTTATGTCACATATTGTTTGAACATGACATTTCATTAACAAATGAATACTACTTCACTTAGCACTGATTTGTTTATCCATCATCATGTAACCCTTACCTTTTCTCGTTTAAAAAAGAGAATATAAATTTGAGCTCGCATAAAGTTTCTGCCAACTTGTACTACTACTGCTAATAATAATAATAATAATAATAATAATAATAATCATAATTGTTGTATCCCTTGGAGAATTATGAATGGTAACTTTGAGGACTATTTATGGACCAATATGATATGTATATTTTCTATTGTATAATTACTAAGTAACTAAACTATTCATATTCATCTCCCTCTTATTATAAGCTTTATTTTGATCTATAGACTCTTATTATACGACTTACCATTCTTGAGTTATCCCTAGTCTATTAATTACTGTTCCCCCTATTCACAGTCACATTTGGCCAAATCTTGTTATTGGTGTTCTGGACTTAACTAGCTAGTCTAGGCAGAAAGCAGGATTGATAAGTACTCAGGACTGGTCATACGATTTTGTGCATTATTGGATCCTATTGATAAAATCACTGCTCTCTGATTGGAGGTCTTAGCTTGTCATATATTGGGGAGGGCACGCAATCGATATAACAACTGGGCACGCTCACTCACACGTTATAACAAAAAGGAGAAGAAGAAGCATAAGAAAAAGAAGATGAAAAGGAAGAAGAAGAAGAAGAAGATGATGATGATGATGATGATGATGATGATGATGATGATGATGATGAGGAGGAAGAGGAGGAGGAAGAAGAAGAAGAAGGAGGAGGAAAAGAAGAAGAAGAATACTCAGTTTACGAAGTTCAAGTGTAATATGAGAAAGAACAATTATCTATGTCCAGTTCATTTGTAATTTGATACTGATAGTCATATGAAGTTTTCTTTTTTTAAAATCTGCTTTAGGGAATTTTCTTTTTCTCGATTTTTTTTCTCTTTTCATTATTATCCATGAAACTTTGCAAATTTCTATTTGCCTCAAGTTATACCAATTAAGGTTTTGGTTTTATTCATTTAATTCTGTTATAACATGTGATAATAAATGAGGCGGTTTATGATGATTGTCAATCATGAATATTATACTTTGATTTAAACAAACAAACAAACAAAAATAAATGGTTACTATTTAGGTTAAACAATAGTAGTGACCACTTGGTTGAATATCTAGGCTATCTGTTTCGGCCATCTAGATGTTTCAACAAGTCATCAGTTTCCTTGTTTATCCTAACAGATCATTACTTACTTACTTACTTACTTTCATGCGCCTGTTAGTCCCAATCGAGCATAGGCTGACGACCACCATTCTCCAACCAACTCTGTCCTGGGACTTATTTTCTAGTTCTATCCAGTTTTTGTTCATTCTACTCATGTATGTCTCTATTTCTCGGCGTAATGTGTTCTTTGGTCTTCCTCTTCTCCTTTGGCCTACAGGATTCTATGTGAGGGCTTTTCTTGAGACGCGATTAGGTGATTTCCTCAAAGTGTGCCCAATCCACTTTCAGTGTTTCTTCCTGATTTCTTCCTCCACTGGATAGAATCTGGTTTGTTGTCTCGCACAGTAATCTCAATTAATTGCATAACCTATTCAGGTGAGTCCCTGAACAGTGTACAACCTTTCGTTATTCAAGTTACAAAAGCCTCAATCAGAGATATCGTGTTTGCTGTCAATATAGATTGGAAAGAATGTACATTATTCAGATGTCAACTGACTGGATTGCTAACATCTAATTGTTGATCAATCAATATTTGTCGTCATGGTCGATCAAGAAGTAAGAAACAGAAACTTGTTGAAATACTTTGTTCTGAGAATTCTATGTTGTAATAAAAATAAAATATTGAATAAAGCTAATAATAAAAGTGATAATAATAATGGGACTCATTGTATAATAGTATTAACCGTTCATCTGATTATTTCCTATGTATACATTTCAGTACAAAAGGATGGGTCATATTAAGAAAAAAAGAGCTGTACAAAGAAATGCATGAGGTAGTGAGAGCGCAGTCCAAAACAAAAAGAAATAAATAGGAATATAATATGATAGAAGATAACGTTTAGATGAATAAACGATCAAGATGAACGTCATTCAATTAAAACGGTCTTTACTTACCTATACTTGTTACCCCTTATGGAGGAGCATAGGCCGCCCACCAACATTCTCCATCCAATTCTGTCCTAGACAATCCTTTCCAGTTCTTCCTAGTTGTTATTCATCTTTTTTATATCTGCTTCCAATTCTCGACGCAGTATGTTTATTGGGCTTCCTCTTTTTTGTTTCCACACAGGATTAGAAGTTGGGGCTTGTCTCAGGAGAAGACAACTAGGAGTTGTAATTAGCTAACAAATAAATGCAGCTTTCTGTTAAACTACAGCCATATGTTGTAAATTGACTATCCTGTATAAGTCATCTCAGATAGCTGAATGGTCAATTCTGTTAATGGTGTCGCAAAATATAAAGTAATGCTTTTTGCAGTGATAATTGAATTTCAACTGTATCAAAGGAAATCAGTCTTATCTTCAGATAGAATTAATGTCTAAATTCTAGCTTCACAAATACAATACTGAAGTTTTAGTAATTCACTAATCATTTCAAAGAGTAACTGTATTAGGACGAATCATAGAAGGTGTCTCTAAAGGCTCTAAAATACTCGGAGAACATTCATTTAATCACAGTCCGATAGAATGTTTTAGAATATCAACATGGTAGGACAATTGTATAAACTTCCTGTTTGTGGACTGTGTAGTGTCGGTTGATATGCTAAGTCCATATGCCTTATTCTAGCTTCTGGATAAGCCAATTTACCTATCCATCTTGAGTCACGTTTCCACCTTGTTAATTATTCACTTATTAAACCTGACTATTTTTTTATATAAGCGTATGTGTGTGTACACTTTTTATCCTATTTATTACATGTCTGTCATTTATTCTTGTTTGACTATAAATATTGATTAATGCTTGAATAAATCGAGTTGGCTTAGCTGCCATCTCCAATGTAAGTCATTTTGCTTCATCCCTTTTGATTTCCGGTCCAGATCAATGAGTGTTCAAAATAGATGTATTCAAAAGGTATTCTCGTATTTGACTTTATTAATTCCGTTATTCACTGACACAGATTCAGTCATGTATTACATACAAGAATAGACAGGATGTATATATTGACAATCAATCATTTATACGACCAAATCGGGAATCAGATCATTTCATAACTAAAACTGGCTGGTTTATAATGATGTTACAGCCTATACTAAAAGCTATAAGAACACCTATTTTTCTGTACATTTTGACGCTTCCCTGAGTAAAAACTGTCTGCCTTTTATTTTGCAACTTGGATGTTTTTAAACGCTCAAGTGTTGAAGTTATATTCCATATTGATCGTATTCAACTAACGAACTTAACAAACTATTGCTTCTTCACGTACATGGGAGAGAACAAAGTAGATTCTATCCAGTGGAGGAAGAAATCAAGAAGAAGCGCTGGAAGTGGATAGGAAACACATTGAGGCATGCCCACACATGGAATCCTGAAGGCCAAAGGAAAAGAGAAAGATCAAAGAACACATTACATATACATATTTTATTGTTTAATATTATGAATTGCAGTATCCAAGACTTGATACTGATACTTAATCCTCCTGTACACAAACCAAACCAAATACAAATTGAGAAAATTGAAATTGAGAACGAAAGTTTACCAACTAACTTAATGAGGATGTATGTATACTCATTTATATATAAATATGTCATCAATGGTCAGTCCATTAAAATAGTTAGCATGGTAAACGGTTATTAGTTTGATATACTACTACAGTATTCATGATTAGTAACTTAGTGGAGTAAACTTTTGTATTTTCCTCATTTCACTAACATTAAACTTGACAATTCATCATACAGAGAGCTAAAAATGAAATGAATAGGTGATTAGTTCATATCAGGGGACTTAAAGTTAAAGGTTCAATTTCTCTGTCTTATATATAATTAATAAGTAAAAGATTTATGTCCGGAACTTCTCTCCAAGTAACCTCATAATGACAACTAAATAATTTCATAGTTAAAATCATGAGTCAATTGAAGCTAGATCACCATGGAAAACCTGGAAACACTGGACGGCCGTTTCGTCCTATTATTCAACTATGAAACATACTAAATCTCCACAAAACCCCTTCTGATAACTAAATAATTGCTTAATACAGACTATTTATGTAGGTCACATACTATTTATTTCTAACTTTATCATTAACTCCAATAAATACAAGGATTTACAAGTTTTTAACTCTATATTTGTAGAGTCTCCCATTCATGAATATATGCTAAGTGGATAACCCGATGGCGTCTGAAGCGAACGGTAATGAGTTCGAGTCCCTGAGTGAACATCAACTATGAGATGCAGGTACATCTACCTGACAAGTCTTAAGTAGGACGAAACAAACGTCCTGGATTCCATTGCTAACCACTACCCATCTTTGCTTATAATGCTTGTGAATTAAGGCTATATCGAGGCAATACGCACAGTATGCACAAATGGCCAATAAGAGACTGATCAATTGCAGTCCTAAACAACAATAGCAAGATACAAGCAAACAATACCAAGTGGATTGACTGGAATTGGAAATGTTAACTATTTCTTATGCACTCACTAATGAAAGTTGATAGGTTTGTCTTCAGATATAAACATCTTATATTAGATTACTGACTAGAGTCATAGGTGTAAAATGCAGATGAATGTCGAAACTAGGATAGAACAATAATATAACAGTATTGGATCACCAACTCAAGTTATTTGGTAATATAAACCATATTATAATTTATGACAAGGTGGTTAAGTATAAATAAATAATGAGAAGAGAATCAGAATCATCACTCATGATAAATGCGTGAGCAAACCTTTTGTCCATCTATGCTTATGTAATAAAGATTTTATGAATAGTTACACAGCCATTCATGGATCAATGGTAGTTAGACATTAACACCATTGTATACCTGCTCAGTGGTCTATCGGTTACACGTTCATGCCCGAGACCGAAGGTCCTGGGTTCGAATCCTTAATGCGGAATCGTGGACGCTCACTACTGAGGAGTCGCATACAAGAACGAAACGGTTATCCAGTTCTTCTAGGTGGTCTAACTTACATCGACTCATGAATTCATCTATAAAAAGACTTCATTGATAATCATTCACTGTATCAACATTATCATAATGTTGAAACACAGATATATGAATAAAGAAAATTCTTAATCCTTATCAAATTCTACAATAATAAATCGAAATGAATGATTCTAAAGAATGACAAAGTATAATGTGAATACACCTTTGATAATTATAATGAATAAATTCAGGATTATTAGTAAAATAAATAAGCTTGATAATATTGAAATGATTTGTATTATATATGTGAAATTTGGTCATGGGATGAATAATCTGAATCAAGTAAGGATAAAAAAAAGGGTCAGGAAAGTGATTATGTAATTTCAAGTCGGATTAAGTATTTAGTGAGATAATTATTCATATAAATGTCAAGACAGTTCTACTGTATGGGGCGGAGACGTGGAGAACTACGAAAGCCATTATCCGAAAGATACAAGTGTTTATTAACAGTTGTCTACACAAAATACTTTGGATCCGTTGGCCAGACACTATCAGTAACAAGCTTCTGTGGGAGACAATAAACCAGATTCCAGCGGAGAAAGAAATCAGGAAGAGGCGCTGGAAGTGAATAGGAAACACATTGAGGAAGTCACTCAACTACGTTACACGACAAGCCCTCACATGGAATCTTGAAGGCCAAAGAAAAAGAGGAATACCAAAGAACACATTATTTTGAGAAATGGAGACAGACATGAGAAGAATGAACAAAAAATGGATAGAACTAGAAAAGAAGGCTCATGACAGAATGAGTGGGTTGTAGAATGCTGGTCGGCGGCCTATGCTCCATTGGGAGTAAAAGGCGTAAGTAAGTAAGAAAGATAAATAATCCGTTCTATTACTAGAAAGTTGTAATGGTAGACTGTAATAATTAATTACTTTGAAATGCATTATGTCAGTCGAAATGTAATCAGTATGACGTTTCGTAACTCAGTGTAAGCCACTTCTTATTCAGACAATAAATAACCAAATTAACATCAATCCACGTTTAAATAGTGCAACGGAACAACACGAATATCAATCAAAAAACGGTTCTGAATAAATCATTGTCATGTCATTTCGGTCAACGTAGTTCATAAGCGATATGTATGTAAATTTGCGTGTATGTATATGTTCACTGTTGAGGATAAAAACTATGTGACTTTTATAGTGTGAAAGGATAGAGTTCAATTTGTAAGGTAATAGTGTGAATTGTAAATAATATCAGACGAGGTGATTAGGATAGATAATCCAAGTAGGATGTATGGTAAGGCCTACTTTTCTATTGAGAGCAGTAGGATTAAGCATTATACGAAACGCTTCAGCTACTCTCCTTTCTTTGTAATTGGAAAATCCTCTTTGTAATATTTTGATATTTTTGAAATCGATTTGATGGTTATTGAAAACGGCGTGAACTGCTATTACCGATTTAATTTGAAGTCTATCCAGTTCTACAGGATTATTAGTAGGTTTCTTTGTGTACCTAATATTTTCTTTGACACGAGTCAAGATTTTGCCGGATGAATCTCCAATATAGAATGCATTACAATCGACACAAGCTAATTTGTGGATGCAGTTCTGTGTAGACGTGAATGGGATTTTTTTTCTTTTTTTCAATAACAATATTTCTCATGAAATGGATTGGTACTGTAACTTTACCATACCATCATGACACAAAAGAAGAACTCCAAAGGATCTTAAAGCAATACAGAATTAAAGTATATTACAAAACAACTAACACACTTCAAAATACTTTAGTTCGATTAGAAGAAAAAATCCGTTTCATGTCAACACTCGGTAATGATACGTACAAATAGTTGTAATAGTTCTCAAAGTCTCATCTCTATACAATAGAACTGTTTTGAAGTTCTATTTAGCTTTAAAATAAGCAAGCAACATGAATTAGTAACTAAATAATATTAAATACACTTAGTATTGTTTGTTTGAATCTTCCCATTGATGTTTTAGAACTGCAACTGGTCAGTATCTAATTGTCAGTTGCCGTCCTAAAACATCAATGAGAAGATTCAAACAAACAATACCAAGTGAATATAAACTTCGCTCCATTCCAAAACCAAGTGGCTATCAGGACTTAGTAGGTGGGTGGATAAAGCGATAGCGTTTGAAGCGAAAGGGGCTGAGTTCGACTCCCATAGTGAACATGAACTCTGAGATGCAGGTTCATCCAGCTGACGAGTTCCAAACAGGACGAAACGCGCGTCCTGGATTCCGCTGCTAACCACTATCCATCTTTGCTTAAATAATGTTAAATAATTATTGATTATCATAAAACAAAACAAAAAAAATTATGTTATCAACAATTCACTCCAAAAGTTGTTTCCTTCCCCCAATATGAAAACAATTCACTTTTTAAATAAATAACAAACAAACAAAATTGGTTTCATTTTAGAATAAAGTAAACATATTGATTTTAAATGAAAACATGTACAGAAGGGGTTTGGTGGAGATTTTATTAGTTTTATGGAGTTGAGATCGTGAGTCAATTGAAGCTAAACCACCATGGAAAACCTGCAAGCACTGGACGGCCGTTCTGTCCTATTGTGGGACTCCTCAGCAGTGCGCATCCACGATCCCGACTCGCGAGCGAGATTCAAACCTAGGACCTAACAGTCTCGCGCCAAAGCACTTAACCTCTAGACCACTGAGCTGGCCGGCATCCAATGGTGTTAATGTCTAACTTTAACAAATCCACGTTGTTGAGCAACCATTCACTAATGTCTTCAGTGATTTCATATCTCCCAACAGACCTGGTTGAATTTCACTGGTCACAGCTTCTCACTAGAACTCCAGGGAATTATCTCTTGAAGTCAGTCAGTAGTGAGCATATGATTATAATCAAAAGAAGTTTTCTTCAGATTTCAGTATTTTCATAATTGAAAGTATAAGTCAATTGAAGCTAGACTACATTCATTTATTTATTTATTCATTCATTCGTTTATTCATGTAACAAAGATCGATTCCCGAACATGCATTCATATTCATCGTCATTTTTTCTAGAAAAAAAAAGAAAAAAAAGGAAAAAGAAAAAAAATTTTTTTTTCAAAAATGTTTTTCATTTCTAACCTTGAATTTTAAGAAAAAAAAATTGTTTATTATTCTCTTCAATATATTGACATCGTAATAACAGTTAAGTTAAATAATTTAAACAAACAAAATGATTATTATTATTTAAGAAATAATTCAGTATGGATAAAACGTTTCCTTTCATTAGATTATACTATAAGGGGGGAAGGGAATAATAATACTACTAATACTACTACTACTACTACTACTACTGCTACTACTACCACTACTACTAATACTACTACTACTACTGCTACTACTACTACTACTAATACTAATACTACTACTACTACTTATAATAATAATATTAATACAATTACTACTACTACTACTAGTAATAATAATAATAATACTAGTTGCTGACATCATTGTACGTTAGTTAAACAACAATATGTATCTATGTATATATCATTGAACACATTGATCTTCTGTTTATGCTCCATATTGTTTACATAAAGCAATAATGTGATCAAAAGGTGTATGAATGAAGGTCTATATATATATAGAGAGAGAGAGCGAGAGAGTATTCTTGGTGCTTATTTGTAAGAAGAAATAATAATAAGAAAATGAATAAACAAAATTTTGTATTATAATCAACAATTTAACTGTTTTTTTTCTAGAGTTGAGATGATGAGTCAATTGAAGCTAGACCACCATCGAAAACCTGAAAGCCCTGGAAGGCCATTTCGTTCTATTGTGGGATTCCTCAGCAGCGCGCATCCACGATCCCGCACTTGCGAGCGAGATTCGAACCCAGGATCTATTAGTTTCAATTGATTCATGATCTCAAGTCTATAAAATTACTAAAATTCCATCAAACCCCTTCTGATAATTTAACTGTTGTTAATAATAGTTTTATGAGTAGAATACAGGAGGGGTTGGGGTTTGTAGAGAATGGAGTAATTTTAATAATTTGAATTCATGAATTGATCTAAGTTAGATCATCATTGAAAATGTGAAAACATTGGATTGCCGTTTTGTTCTAGTATGGAACTTTTTCAGAAGTTTGTATCCACTCTCTGAACGAATTCAGTTTTATAATATTGTAATAAGTATCTGTTTTTGAGATAAGTGAAGAAAGTTGTTTTTTTTGTTTTTTTTTCTCTAAGAACTGTTTCCATGAGCTAACGTGAGCGGTAATGTGGGTGGTGGAGATCGACCTAATCAACCACTCTACCAATACCCGAGAACCAATACGAATGCTACATAGAGTCATTGCATAACTATTGAGGGTTCAAAAGTGTGGTAAAATAAAAATGAGTCTGTGCAAACAAAAACAAAAAAAGGGTTGTGAATGTTATGTAATGGTTCTGCATATGTAGTGTAGAAACAGCTATCCCTCCCTAGTAGTTGTGCCGTGCTTCGATGTAGCACTCTAGGCTTCACCATTTTTTATGGTGGGAAGGTAAAAAAAGGACAAACTTTAGTGAGACAATCACTCAAAATCATGACGTAGTGGACAGTTTTTTCGTCTTGGTAACGGAAGCAGTACTTATCGAAGGCCTTATCGGGGATCAAACATACGATATTCGTTTCTTATGACAAATGCTTAAGATTTAGACCCCTAGGCCATCATCCATTGTTATAAATGTCTAACTTCGAACAATTTATGATATTACGTGGCTGTTTTCCATTGCTTGCGGTGGATATGTATTTCCTAAAATATTGGGCTAGATCACCATGAAAAATCTGGAAGCACTGAACGGCCGTTTCATTCTATTGTGGGACTCCTCAGAATTTCTCATCCGTGATCCCATCTCACGTGATTCAAACTCAGGATCTATCAGTCTGACGCGAGAGAACGCTTAACCTCCAGACTATTGAGCCGGCATCCAACGGTGTTAATGTCTAACTTTAATCGATCAATTCAATTTACCATGTTCTCAACAATATACTAGGTATTAACTTGATATATATCAAATTGATTAGTCAGAACGTGGATAGTATACTCTATGGATGTGGCTAATGAATCCATCTAATAGTAGGCAGTAGATTCAGAAAAAATAAATTATTCATTAGCCGAAAATGACAACCTTCATGTTATTACGTTATGAACTTTATAGAATATTTATGAATATCAGCTTAGAATCGTTAGTATTATCAAGCTATTGTCTTCTTTAATTATTTATAAGTCTTATGTAAACATAAATAGTACTAATGTAGTGAACGAGAACACAAATGGGGAACAATCCAGTGTATTTGAATACAAAGTTACAGTTCGTCTTAATAAGATCTAAGAACTATACAGTAAATATACTTCATTTGCAAAATGTCATTCAATTATCGTAGACTTCGTTGTTCTTTCGTTTCTACGCCAATCATTCACTGTTCTCATTTTCTTTTCTTTGATCTTTTTAACCATCTACCTCTAGACATTTGACTTTTGATTGATAATACATACTACTTTAATCTGTCTATATCAGTAGCACACACCACACTGAGCTTAAATGAAACACTAAAATAAAATTATAGTAATGAATCATATTAATGTTAATTTTATTAAAATAAGTCAAAAATAACAAATATTATTCGTTTAATTTCTGCTGAGGAGTCCCATGGCGGTAGTCCAGTGCTTCCAGGTTTACCGTAATGGTCTGGCTTCAATTGAATCGTGATCTCAACTATCAAAATATAAAAAGGATAGGAGTATTTGAAAAAAAATAACTACTTGATTGTGGCTAGATTTAGTTTAGCAAGATATATATATCACACTCAGTTTTTCATAATTTCTAGGTATTCAAAATTATATAATGAGAGACCAAGTTGACCTTAAAAAAGTCACCAACTGACTAGATCTAAAGAGGATTATAAGTCATCGTGAGAAGTTAAGATTAAGAATACGATTTAGGATTTTCATCACTAACTGACATCAGTTATAATGCCAAAATATGTTTTTTACCCAAACGGATGAATGAATTTCGAGTTTGAAAATGACTAGATGAAGACAATACATGGTTCCATCTTGTCACACTTGCTTTACAATGGTCATATAATAAATGGAAACAATTCGTTTAACGTGATTTATAGTGCACCTTCGATTGAGCTTTGAACTCGGCTCTTAAATGTAGAAATTACCCGGGAATTTATAACTTTAGTTTATGTGTTCAGAAAAATGTGTGACACTCCTATACTTTCTTTCAACGAGTTTCGTTTATTAAAACGATTTTACTGTCTTTTTCACATCTTGTATTTATTTTTCGTGCCACACTTTCTACTATTTATACTCTTAAGTAACTGATTATCTTACTCATACCTGTTACCCATCATGGAGGAGCATAAGACGCTCACCAGCATACCCCATTCAATTCTATCATGAACTGTCCTTACAAGTTGTTTCTAGGTACTATTGACGTTCGTATTAAAGATTCTGATTTTGATGTTGGTCGATAGTTATCTTGAGTTCTATATGTTTTTCAACTGTCGAAATGATGTTCTTGGTTTACTAATCCTTACCTCTACGTCTGAATCAGACACTTCACTTTCATCGATGATGCTGCTAACCAGCTACGTGAATGTTTCCACATCTCTCAGAGTTTCTTCATCAAGTATGATTGCGTTATTATTCGCTGTGTTGTATTTGATGATATTGCTTTTTCACTTGTGTTTGTTGAGACTTGTTATCATTGTGATGGATTACCGACCCCATGCCCATCCCACCTTCTTTATCCGGTCTCGGTACCGGTAGCAGCCCTAGGAGAGTCACAGGAGGAGTTAATTGATTATCTACACACTACTTATTAAGTAATTTCAAGTATTTTCAGTGAATATTATTATCTTAATGTCTATTTATTTACGTTTGACATAATTATTATACTGAGCTGTTGACTAGATCGTTTGCTATTTCATTATTCTTATCCATTCTAATATACCTGACTTCTTACTATCACTTTGTAATTTTTAGTTTTGTTATATAATTATGTCATTCACTTCATTGTAGTCGTTGTAATCACTGCTTTGTCTTCTGTAATACATTTATGAATACACATCAAGATTTCAGTATGTTAACGTTAAGCCTAATAACAATGTACTTGAAAACAGTATGGTTCACTTATATGTACTGTACTAATTACACATAACTTTCAGAATTTTTATTGCTTGCATTGATGATATATATGTACATGTACATGGGAACCAACTATCAAGGAATAAATTTGACGCCGGATAGAAACGGCTTCAGCAAACTTCAGAAGACTGAAGTTTGGCTACTTGGTGATCACTTTGAAAGATAGCAAGGTATCGACCTGATATATATATATATATATATATATATATATATCCAATATTCAGTCTATTGCCCATTCCAACCATATAGAATGGTGAAGCCTAGTAGGCCCTTCTGGAGAAGAGTGCTACGTCGAAGCACGGCACAACTACCGGGGCAGGATAGCTGTTTCTACACTGCTTACGCAGAACCATTACATAACTCTCACAACCTATTTTTTCGTGTTTTGTTTTTGTTTGGGCAGACTCATTTTTATCTTACCACTCTTTTGAACCCCCAATAGTTATGCAATGACTCTATGTAGCATTCGTATTGGTTCTCGGGTATTGGTAGAGTGGTTGATTAGGTCGATCTCCACCACCCTCATTACCGCTTCCTTTATACATGGGATGGTTGCCATGATCCAGGAGGAACGGCGAGGACGTGTGAGTCACACTTTGCCTCTCAGTCTATTAAAATTATTGACACCCTTGCTATACTATTACTAATGTGTGTTCAGTATAACTTCTAAACCAAACCCTTTCATGTAAGTCATTTAAACTCATTATGTAATTATGATTTTAAATATCACAGATTGTAAGCAGCTGACGAGATTCAGACGAAATAAAATGGATTCATCCTATTGTTATAGAATTGTTATTCTTGTTCTTTTCAAAATGATAAAAGGAATTATGTGTATGAAGTCTTGTTATGATTTGATTCACATTTAAATTGAATAGTTTATCCCTTGTTTATTTGGATTTGTTTACCTTTGGAAATCTGTTGATCAAATAAGGTTTGTTTGTTTGTTTGTTTATTTTAACTGAAACTTATCACTTCATGATTGATGTTGAACAAAACAGAGATGAACGGGTGTGAAACACCGTTTCTTAAGAAAATAGTAAACATTCATTGTTTATCAATCGAATATTTCAAAGAATTATCTGAATAGATCTAATTTCTTATTGAAAGAAAATATTCTTCTAAAAATGACAATAAACTAGATGATCATTGATTGATCACAAAAACAAAAAAATGAACACATTATTCCATTTTGATGTAGTTGAGATCATGAATCACTTGAAGCTAGATCACCATGGAAAAAAAGCCCCCAAATGCCCTGGTACGGCCGAGAGTGGGGAGAGTCCGCTCTCCCTCTCAAATAGCTCTCACATGGCCAGCGAATATATAGCCTCTGCCAAGGAAGTCCTACTCACTGCCTTCTCGTGGCGGGGGTGTTGTATACGAAATTGAGAGGACGAAAAGCAAATGTCCGGCGCTTTAACCGTGTTGGTGGACAAGGCGAGTCCACCTAGGGGAGTTGGGAAACCCTGATTACAAACCAATGGTGCACAAGACCTCTAGTATTCTGAGGGAACAAGTGGCTTGTGAATCAATCGTTGGTCACCTGCTCCCACGAGACTGCATCTCCTCACGATGCTCCTTTGCTTTGAGGGTTAGACCTTTAGGTCAAAGGCTCCGGGTGCGGGCCCCTAAGAAAATCACCTACTTCAGTTCGGGCACCTAGGCAGTATCACAGCCCTCAAGCAAATCGAATGAGATTTGTATGGCACATATGTATCTGGTGCTTCCTTGTACCAATATTTATGTGTTTAAATAAATAATAAATAAACCATGGAAAACTTGAAAGCACTAGACGGCGGTTTCGTCCTATTTTGGGACTACTCAGCAGTGCGCATCCACGATCCTGCCTCATGAGATTCGAATCCAGGACTTATTAGTTTCCATTGTTAATAATAAATTGAAAATCAAAGATAATTAACTTAAACTATTTAGAATTGTTTTTAATGTCTTAAGTAAATAAAATTTTCTTGATATATGCGATGTTTAAAGACGTTATGTTACGTCACTCGTTATCAATGCGAAATATAATTATTTGGATATTATTATAAACAAAGATGGATAGTGGAGTTCGGTATGAGCGTTTCGTCCCATTTGGGACTCGTAAGCTGAATGTACCTTCATCCAACAGTCGATATACCCATTACCGTTGGCTCCAAATGCCATCACATTATCCATTTAGCTACTGAGTCCTGATAGCCATTTGCTTATAATGCTTATGAATAAAGGAAATATCGAGACAATACGCACAGGATCCATATATACCAAAAACAGATTGATCAATTGCAGTGCTAAATATCAATGGGAAGATTCAAATAAACAATGCCAAATGCATATTACTTTCAAATGGATTTAAGTGTCTTTAAATGATATCTGAAATCGAAACATTTCCGAAGTTTATAAACCCCCAATCTTTCAGCGGTATACCATAAGTTTATTCAATAGAATAATTTTTCCTATCTTGTTGTAACATACAAATCTAGTAGAACTTGAGTTCCGAGTCTTATATTAATATTTGGTTTTAGACCGTGTTTCTCAGTTGTCCTAGTTGATCCATCATAACTAACAGGAGTAAAACAGAGATGAAGTCAGTCTATTATTAAACAGTTGATTGGTTTCAATAAAATTAAATCAGTGATGAATGTAAGGGAGACAAGCACAAATGTCGGTCTGTATTCATTCTAGTTTGGAACCTTATCGTCAATCGAACCCACGATATTCAAGTCCTGAAGTAAACTTTCATACTTTGAATCAATAGGTCATCATTCAATAGTTTACATGTCTAATTTTATTCGTGTATATCCTACTTAAATTTCTTATTGGTATATAAGATAGGGATATTTGAATGAACAATAGTGTTTCCAATTCAATCCACGTTAATAATTTGCTATACCTCCGCCTGTAGCTCCTCCTGGGGCTACTGCCTGTCCCAAGCCCGGATAAAGGAAAAGGGTTGGGCATGGGGTTATCGACCCCATCCTGTAGAAAACCAACTCGCCAAAAAAAACGCTAACCAGAAAAAAATTATTCAAAGACAATAATTTGTTATAATATGAAGTTACATCCACATAAATATACGGCAAATTTCCCTTGACTGGTTTAATACTAATTTAAATCAATCAGCCTGTCAAAATATGTGGCAACGTTGAATGATCATTCGTCTATACATTTTTTGAATGAATACCAATTTGATTAAATCAATTCATTGAATTAATCATAATCAATCTACTAATTAAAGGTTTGTCTAGAAAAAAATGCTTACTTACTTAATTAATTACATCTGTTACCCCCCACGGAGAAGTATAGACTGTCCACCAGTATTATCCATTGAACTCTTTCCTAGATAGAAAAAGTATTTAATTTGTCTGAATGTTCTTATATTATGGTATAATATAATTATGTGAAAGGTGTTTTGTGAAGATTATAATAATTTTTTATAGAGTTGAGATAATGAGTCAATTGAAGCTAGACCACAATGGAAAACCTGGAACCACTGGACTCCATGAGGTATTTCCTTATGTTCTAGCGAGAAGCAGTAACCAGTGGAGTTCAACCAGGTCTGTTGGGAGATATGAAATCACTGATGACATTGGTGAATGGTTGCTCAATTTCGTGGATTGGTTGAAGTTAGACATTAACACCATTGGATGCCGGCCAGCTCAGTGGTCTATCGTTTAAGTGCTCTGGCGCGAGACTGGTAGGTCCTGGGTTCGAATCTCGCTCGTGAGGCAGGATCGTGGATGCGCACTGCTGAGGAGTCTCATAATAGGACGAAACGACCTTTCAGTGCTTGCAGGTTTTCCATGGTGGTCTAGTTTCAATCGACTCATGGTTTCAACTATATAAAAGTCAATATGTTTGTATTAATCTAATGAACTAAATTAACTTTCTGAATTCTACGTAGTGCACAGTGTTGTATCCTAGTGAAGAAATAAATACGGGTAACTTCCGGGACCTATTATTGGACGATTATTCTATGTATATTCTTATTGTTTAACTATTGAGTAACTAGATTGTATATATCTATATTCATCTCATCATAAGCTTCATTTTGACCTATGGATTTTTATCATACGAATTACTGTTCCTAAATTATGTTCAGTTTATTGATTATTGTCTCCCACGTTCACAGCCACATTTGGCCTGACCTTGTACAAACATTATTTTCTATTTTCTGGGTGATGTGGTCTGTCTGTCTGGTATATAAACAGAGTATATTTGACATAAATGATTCTCATAGCAGAAGCTGTAATTGGTGTTCTGGACTCAATTGGAAGGGCTAGGCGTACAAGGGACCAATAAGGACGCTAGACTGCTCATACCAGTTGAACACCACTGATTCGGCACAGTGTTAAGAATACAAAACTCGTATTTCGACTGGTGGATAATTCACGTGAAAAAGCCGGAAATAAAATGATTCAAAGGCCGCCAGCCAGCACTCTCAATCCCGCTCATTCTGTCATGGGCCTTCTTTTCTAGTTCTATCCAGTTTTTGTTCATTCTTCTCATGTCTGTCTCTATTTCTTGGCGTAATGTGTTTTTTTGGTCTTCCTCTTCTCCTTTGGCCTTCTGGATTCCGTGTGAAGGCGCGAATGGGTGATTTCCTCAAAGTGTGCCCTATCCACTTCCAGCGCCTCTTCCTGATTTCTTCTTCCACTGGAATCTGGTTTGTTGTCTCCCACAGTAGGTTGTTGCTGATAGTGTCTGGCCAGCGGATCCGAAGTATCTTGAGTAGACAAATAGTCGTAATCTTAATAATTCATGTAGTATTTTCAAGAATCGAAATTAAATTGAGAAAACTTCGTCTATTGAAATATGATGATTATAGTTTACTTGTGAGAAAGGATGTTGCTGTTATAAGATTTAACTTCTTTTGCGATAAACATTCCGGTACATACTCACCAAGATACAAGAATAAGACTCTTTGAGTAAGCAATTCGGCATCTCAGTTAGGTATTTTATTAACGAGATATGTGATTGATTCATTTAAAAATGTTACTACAATGGTAGACTGCACTTCTGAAAAGGTTCAAACTAGGTTGAAAAGACAACTTGAACCTTCAGGTTTTTAATAATTTTTTATTTGAAGTTGGTTCTCATTATAAAACGATATGAGCTGCAGGGTTAATGAAATGTTAACTACATTTGAAAGTAGTTTAGTTGTAATTTCGAAAGTATCATCAGTTCACAACAACAGCTCTACTAAGGATTCAAACCATAGTCTTTGCTTTCAAATACAATCGCAATATCTGCAAATCACTAAATTGGAATGCAGCGAATCATAATTCTAGCGATCATCATCATATGTTGACGATAAATTCTAACTCGCAACACAGTTGAAATCTGCTGATTATAAATTATTGCTAGAATTTTGGATCGGAATGTACTGGAAAACAGTTAAAAATCAGGCAGTAGTTTAAATTGAGAGTCGCCAGTAATCCTCGTACGTAATCTTTATCTTATTCTAGTTAACCGATATCAGTTTGTATTACAGAACGGCGAGACTATAACTGATGGACGACTTTTGAACGTATCCTAAGTGACCTTGAGAAATGTTAGTCAATCAACAAACAGTAAAAATATATCATTCAAAACCAAATAATTGAAGTGGATACACTTCTCTTATATGATCCAAAAACTTGTCAAGATTAGAAAAAGGTTCAAAGGTTCCAAAATTGCAATGCATAAGGTAGAGAAACTCATCCATATGGCTGCATAATAGTTGGTCTCTGGAACCATGATAAGGTCATAAAAACCCTCTCAGCCTCGACCACATACCTTCATTATTGTTTGTGTGTACTCCAGTTGTATAAGTTTATCATTTTTATTATGGATATGTTCCTACAGTACTCATACCTCTGAACAGCCGAAGCTTCTGTCACATCTGTGATTATTGCAACCAATGTTACTGGTGCTTTTATCAAACAGTTCGCAGCAATTATTATAATTTGCCTTAGTCTTAATCTGGATCTAGAGAAAAAAAGTTCCTATTCTAACAGTCTTCTTTCTCTAAAATATATTACATCTAAAGATAACATCATCAGGGTAGTCTGCACAAGGTCCACAAGTCAACTGAATACCGCAATTACAAATAAAGGAACTTCTTAGTAGTCTCATTTGTTGTAGCCACTTAATTGTTACGTCTTTTCTAAAATTCTCTGTGAACCAATTGTACATGAGCATCAGGTTCTGAAACTGGCGCCGTGACCTTCAAGTCCCACAAACGCTTCTGATTGGCTCGTTCGTAAATGATAGTCTTGCCTACAGAACTCCTCTTTTAAATTGAACAAAATGAGTTGCACACTGACTTCAATAAACTATATTTTCATTATATAATGATGCTATTTACTTTGTATTTGATAATTTGTTACAAGAACTTAACATCAACTTATGAAATGTTGAATTTCAGTGACTATCTATTTTTGTAAAATGCATACCATAAGTTTAGAAAAAAATGGTATACTTCATTTTAGACTTATCCTTTAATAATTGTTGTATAGTTACCGTACACCGTTTCTAAAGGCAGGGATGTCTCTCGACTCATCCCAGGATGTTATGACACTCTGGTTGTTAAGAGTTTAAAAAAAACTCAGTCCCCAAGCCAGAGGGTTGCCAGCATCGTTAAAATGGGCCGGTATTACGTCATCTGGGTGCAGTGGAATTAGGCGCTTCAGCTATTGGAGTCCCTTTCGGACTTCCTCCTCGTTAGATATATTGGTCAGAACCAGTCAAGGAGGACAGAACAATTAGATTGATATCTCTAGGCAACAGCTTAGTTGAGCTGTTTGTCGAGAAACTCTCACGTCCAATACATCAGTAGGTTCTATTGGTCGGCTTCCTATCAGTTCGACTGATAATTTTATGCACAACAGGCTTCTTGCTTGGATGATTTGAAAGATCTTCCAACAGTTACCAGATTCATCTGCTGCTTCCAACTAATAAGCATGCTCCATACATCAGGTTTTTCAGTGCTTATGGAATCTGTACATAATTTCATTACGTAGTAATCTACGCTTATCGTTAAAATTATACTTATCCGGAGTAAACCAATGTCCCTCAAATAATTGTAAGGAACATATAGAAATTAAATGTTTACAAATCAAACGTTTCATAAAACTATAAGCGACTATACTTATCATTAATATTCTCATTTAATATTCTTTTATTTTACCTCGCAATATTTTGACATTTTATTCTGAGTCCACTAAAGCTAGACCACGATGGAAAACCTGGAAACACTGAATACCTGTTTCGTCCTAGTGTAAGACTTCTCAGCAGTGCACATCTACGATCTCGACTCGAGAGATTTAAAACAAGGACCTATCAGTCTCGCGCACGAGTGCTTCATCTCTAGAACCACTGAGCAATCCGGCATCCAACGGTGTTAATGTCTAACTCCAAGAAATCCACGAAATTGAGCGACATATCGACCATTGTCTTCGGTGAGTTACTGTCTCACAACAGACGTGATTTGAACTCCACTAATCGCTGATTCTCACTAAAACTCCAGGAAATATCTCTTGAAGTCAGTCACTAATGAGCATATGATTATTATCAGAAGGGTGGTTTTGTGGGGATTTTATTAATCGTACAGTTGAAATCATGAGTTAATTGAAGCTAGATCACCATGAAAAACTTGGAAGCACTGCTGAGTAGTCCCACACTCCGATGAACGGCCGTCCAATCCTTCCAGGTTTCCCATGGTGGTCTAGCTTCAATTGACTCATGATCTCAACTATATAAAATTCCTTATAGTAAATTATTCGGGCGATATTCAAGCTATCAACAATGACTTCATAGTTTCTATATGATCACAATGATATGTGCTTAAAAAAAGTAAAGACTATTCACAAGTGAATAACAATGAGTAGTTGAGTTGAAAAAAGTAAAGTAGTAAACAATAAAACAGTAGTATAATGAACAAGAAGGAGAGTGGAAGACAATCGAATGTATTCAACACAAAAATTACAGATTATGACACTCAAATCTGACAACCATACAGTAAACAGTTAATTCGCAAACTATCAATCAATTGTCTCAATCTTGATTATTCCTTCTACAAATAACAGTCCATCGTCTCTGATTATTATTGTTCATGCATTGTCATACCAATCGCGTCCCGTTTCTGGTTTTTCCTGATCAATCATCTACTGAAATACTTTCTCTGCCTGACCGTCGTCATATACTACTTATGTAGATATAAGCAACCTACCCGACAGTAGTACAATATAAATTTAAAATGATCAAAAAAACAAACTCATTAAAGTAATTAAACGATGAATTATAAATTTATTTTATTTCATTTTTTAATAGTATTTATTAACTACTTATATTGTATTAATAGACAGGCTGAAGCAATGAAGTCAAACATTGAAGTAACTGCAAACATGCTTCACCTTCTATTCAAGAAGATTTGGGAAGAGGAAAAAGTGCCGACGGACTGGAAAGAAGGATACTTCATCAAGATACCAAAGAAAGGAGATCTGAGCATATGTGAAAATTACAATGGACATCTCAGAATCAATTAGACGATTTATACTTCGCAGATGACCTAACCCTCCTCTCTCATACACACGAACAAATACAGACGAAGACAGCAAATGTAACAGCAGCCTCTTCATCAATAGGCCTCAACATACACAAAGGAAAAACCAAGATTCTCAAATACAATAAGGAGAACACCAACACATTCACACTTGAAGGCAAAACTCTGGAAGATGTGAAAACATTCACATACCTGGGAAGCATCATTGATAAACAAGAATGATCGGATGCAGATGTAAATGTGAGGATTGGCAAAGCAAGGCCAGCATTTCTACAATCGAACAACATACAGAACGCAAAACAACTCCCAACTTGTTTCTAAGTTATAATCTTCAATATGAACGTCAAGACAGTCCTACTGTATGGAGCTGAAACATGGAGAACTACTACGACCATCATCAGGAAGGTACAAGTATTTATAAATAGTTGTCTACGCAAAATACTCAACATTCACTGGCCAGATACTATCAGCAACAGCATTTTATGAGAGAGGACAGAGTGGCTTCCATCTGAAGGGGAAATTAAGAAAAGACATTGAAAGTGGATAGGATGTACATTGAGGAAATCTCCGAACCACATCACGAGGCATATGCTAACTTGGAATCCGGAATGGAAGCGGAAAAGAAGAAGGCAGAAGAACACACTGCATCGGGAATTGGAAGCAGAAATGAAAAGGATGAGTGTTAACTGGAAAGAACTGGAATGGATTGCCAAGGATAGGGTTGGATGGAGAACACTGGTGGACGGCCTATGCTCCTTCACGAGGGGTAACAGGTGTAAGTAAGTAAGTTATTAATATTGTATTAACCTGTAATAATTTACGAAAATGAATGATAATCAATAGTTAACATGTGATATAAATACAAATACTGTTAAAATGACCAAAATAGAATTTTGAAGATAAGTAGTATATACAAATGAATATTCTGCGATATCAACTGAGATAGTATAGTGAAAGACTTTATTATTAGAATGATTACTTGAGGAATATTATCATATAATGTAATATAGTTATATAGTAATTTAACAATGTGTTCACTATGAATTTTTGTTAGGTAGTTCAAGGTAGACTCCACCATTTCATAGACCTAAGTTTAGTGGTAATTGGCACCCAACAACAATGCAATAATGTATCTATGAGAATGTTAATACTCCTTATGGAATTCAAGTCTATATCACCCAGTATCACTATCTGAGAGGTTAGAATTGGATTATTTGAGGTGTCACACAATATGACTAAACGGCCGTCCAGTGCTTCTAGGTTTTTCATGGTGGTCTAGCTTCAATTGATTCATGATTTCAACTATATAATATCATGTTGTTAAGTATATTAATCAATCAATATTGTCTAAGATACTTTAATTATGGATTAAATTTCAATGTTGACAAAGTATAAAAATGTTAGGACGATTAAATATAAAGATATAAATGAAGACTCAACAAAATGTTCATACATTCATTGTATACTCCAAGAATACAAAAACAGAATTTAAAACAATAGTGATTTAAACAAAGATGGATACTGGCTATGTTAATATTTAATCCTTAGCGTGAAATTTGAACAGATTTATAAAATTCATTAAACTAACACACAACTAATCATTCTAAACTTTAAATATTCTCAGCAGTACGCATCCACAATCCCGACTCAGCCAATCCACGAAGTTAGACATTAACACTATCGGATGCCGGAACAAAGATCTATAGGATAGACATTCGTGAACGAGATCGAAGGTTCTGTGTTCAATTCCCGCGTGAAGGGTCATTATCACTCATTGCTAAGTAGTCTGATACTAGGATGAAATTGCAATTCAATGCTTCCAGATTTTCCATAATGGTCTAGCTTTGATTAACTCATGAATTCAACTAGTAAATTAATATAATCTCTATAAATCCCCCTTTCTGTTAAAATATTCTGTTTATTTTTCCTTCACTTTTTTTTAAAATAAATTATTGAAGAAGAAAAGAACGAAAGGGTCACTAAGATGAAATATCATTTTACTATAGTTTTTTTCTATTCTTCTATTTTGAAATCTTATATCTAGCATAAACTTGACTTTATATTATGTATTCATTTGTTGAATAATATTTTTAGTAATTTATTGCTTCAATTCATAAGTCAATTGAAGCTATATCATTATAGAAAACCTAGAAGCACTGTTTCGACCATGTATGAGATTTTTTAAAAGTACACATCCACGATCACACTAACCCAAAATCTTCGGTCTCACCCCAGAATGCCCTGGTACGGCCGACAGTGGGGAGAGCGAACTCTCCATCTCGAAATGATCTCACATGGTCACGCGTATCAAGTCTTTACCAGGAAAGTCCTACTCACTGTCTTCTCGTGACATTAGTGTCGTTTACGAAAAGCCAATGTCGGGCGCTTTAACCGGGTTGATGGACACGGCGAATCTACCTAGGGGAGTTGGAAAACCCTGATCTCACACCATTTGTGCACATGGGCCACAGTATCCTGAAGGAACAAATGTTGTATGAATCAATTGTTGGTCACCGGCTACCGTGGGACTGCATCTCCTTACGATGCTCCACTGTTTTGTGGATCAGATCTTTAGGTCAAAGGCTCCGGGTGTTGTCCCCTAAGAAAACCACGTGCTTCGGTTTTGGCACCCGGGCGGTATCCCAGCCCCCACACAAATCAAACGAGAATTCTGTGGCGCATATATATCTCGTGCCCGTTTTTAGCAATATTTATGTATTTAAATAAATAAATAACTTGTCATAAATTGGTACGTATTGTTCATTTCGAGATGAATGTTTGATAATTAAATGATATCCAATCATAAATCACTAAGAAACAAGTGGCATTTGACAGGTATTCGATGCCAAACTATAAATTCGCTAGGAATCTAACCTACAGACCTAAATTCTTATGATAGTTTTATTTCACATTTACATACTGAAGATTGAATTTGTCAAGTCATTTCTGAAATCTTAGGAAGAATCTTTGACTTAATAATATGAGTATTGTCTGGATGGAGAGAAATGCTACTGATGACAATGAATGATTCTTAAGGGTTGAACTAATTAGAATTGAAAATGTAAATCCACTCTATTTCGATTCAGTTTTCTAAAAGTGTGTTTATGTCTAACTTCAACCAATCCACTAAATCATACTACCATCAATCATCATTTTCATTGAATTACTACTTCATAACAGGGTTGAAACTATTTTCTTACAAATAATATTATTTTCATAGTTGAAAGCGTGAGTCAATTGAATCTAGACCACCAGAGAAAACCTAGAATCACTCAACTGACTTCGAGAAGTAATTCCAAGAGTTCTAGAGAGAAGCAGTCTGTTGTAAGATATCAACTCACTGAAGACAATTGATAAACGGTTGCTCAACTTCGCGGATTGGTTGAAGTTAGACATAAACACCATCGGATGCCGGTTCCGTGGTCTATCAATTGAGTGCTCTGGCGCGAAACTGATAGGCACAGCGTTCGAATCTCGCGAGGTGAAATCATGGATGCTCACTGCTGAACAGTCCCACAGTAGGACGAAACGGCCGTCCAGTGCTTCCAGGTTTTCCCTGGTAGTCTAACTTCAATTGACTTACGCTTTCAACTATGAAAATACTAAATCTCCACCAAAAAAAACCCCTTCTGAAAATAATATTATCTCAATATTTTTTTCGACCAATCAAATCACAGGAATATTTCAACCAATAGAAAATCACCATTTCATTTTTTTTTTGTTTTTTTTAATCAGTAATTTTAAATATATAAAACAAACCTGTAGAACCTTGTAGACTGATTATTATTTAATTGTCAAACACCGTTGTTTTTTTCTCATTACAAGAAAG
Organism: Schistosoma mansoni; assembly: GCF_000237925.1. Taxonomy (NCBI): domain Eukaryota; kingdom Metazoa; phylum Platyhelminthes; class Trematoda; order Strigeidida; family Schistosomatidae; genus Schistosoma; species Schistosoma mansoni. The sequence continues at coordinate 25,342,226 of NC_031497.1, read as the reverse complement.
ATACTACTACTACTACTACTACTACCATAACTACTACTCATACTACTACTACTACGTTAATTATTTAAGTAATGTGTGATATATCCACTGGATGTTATACAACCTTATATAAATATCTTAATTATTCAACACAATTAATAAATAATACAATACGTGATGAATTATTACATATATATTGGGAAGAAATAAATGAATTAAAAAATCAATCTAAAATACCTATACTACTTATAATCATTATTATCTTAATCTTCCTTATTATGATTATATTTGGTATAATCAGTAGTAGTTTAATTATTTATATCATTTTAAGAAAATATTCAATGCGTACACGTGGTAATTTATTTATACTTAATTTAGCTATATCTGATTTAACATTATGTTTAATAACACAACCATTTAATTTAATACGTTTATTAAATGGTAATTATAATTGGATATTAGGACAATTTTTATGTAAATTTTCATCAATGTTTCAAGGTACTAATATATTTGTATCAACATTTAGTATAACTGCAATTGCTATTGATAGATTTCAAGTAAGTTACCTATTCTAATTATCCTTTTCTTTTTATAAAGTAAAAGAGGTTATATAGTTCGAACTAGAAGTTTGATAAGGTACTTACTTACTTATGCCTGTTACCCCCTCTACCCAATCGAGCATAGACCTCCGATCAGCATTCTCCATCCCATTCACTCTGTTCTAGGCCATTCTTTCTAGTTCTATCAAATTATTGTTCATTCTTCTCATGTCTATCTCCATTTCTCGGCGTGATGTGTTCTGTGGTCTTCCTCTCCTACTTTGGCCTTCAGCATTCCATGTGAGGAGTTGCTTTGTGACTCAGTTCGCTGATTATGTTTAATTACTCAACCATTTAATTTAATACGTTTATTAAATAGTAATTATAATTGGATGTTAGGACAATTTTTATGTAAATTTTCATCAATGTTTCAAGGTACTAATATATTTGTATCAACATTTAGTATAACTGCAATTGTTATTGATAGATTTCAAGTAGGTTATGTATTTGTTTAAATGGTTTTCTATTTTCTTTTTATAAAGTAAAAGGGGTTATATAGTGTGAACTAAAAGTTAATGAGGTACCTACTTGCTTACTTACGCCTGCTACTCCCAATCGAGCATAGGAAACCGACCAACATTCCCCAACCTACTCATACTGTCCTTGGCCTTCCATTATCGTTCTATCCAATTATTGTTCATTCTTTTCATGTCTGTCTCCATTTCTCAGCGTGATGTGTTCTTGGGTCTCACTCTTCTCATTTGATCTTCAGGATTCCATATGAGGGGTCGCCTTGTGAGGCAGTTGGGTGATTTACTCAATGTGGGTCTTATTCACTTTCATCACCTTTTCCTCATTTTTCCATACACAGGATGAAATCTGGTTTGTGGTCTCCCACAGTAGGTTGTTGCTGATACTATCCGGTCAACGGATCCAAAGCATTTCATGTAGACAACTGTTAATAAAAACCTAAATCTTTTGGATGGTGGCCTTTGTTGTTTTAAAGGTTTCCGCCCCATACAGTAGAACTGTCATGATATTTTAATTGAAAAATTTGATTGTGGTGATGGTTGACAGACAGTTGTTTTGAGTTGCAGATGTTCTTCAGTTGTGAATATGCTGCTCTTGCTTTGACGATGCACGTCTTTACATCTGCATCAGATCCACCGTGTTCACCGATAATGCTGCCTCGATATGTAAAAGTTTTCACATCCTGCAAAGCTTCTCCATAAAGTGTAAATCGAATAGTGCATGCTGTATTGTATCGGGTAAACATTCTTAGGAACATTTAAATGTATATAATAGATTATATGTATAAAACCTATATTTGAAATAATTTCAACGACTGATATTTAAATAATCACGACGTTTCGTCCTCCTAACTTGTCTGGACTTCTTCAGGTTGACATGAAAGAAGACTTGATTCTGATTTAACTGATTCATATTATTCAACATCCAAATATGATTGACTTAACGTAGTATATATATTGATATAATTGTTTAAAAAAACACGATATATTACTTTGATGATTTAGATTTTGATTATTACCCTGAAGAAGTCCAAACAAGTTAGCTGGACGAACATTGGAATTATTTTAGATTTCAATCGCTGAGATCTTACATATAATGACTTCTCTATAATCGGCGCCAAATTTTTTTTATCAAGCTATTCGTTCTTATCTTAACGATTATTTGTATAAATTATTTCATAGATTATCAGAAGGGGGTCTTGTGGAGAGTTTAGTAATTTTATATAGATGAGGTCATCAGTCAATTGAAGCTAGGTTTTCAATGGTGATCTAGCTTCAATCGGCTCATGATCTCAACTATTCCATACATTGTTTGAATTTTCCTATTCATTAGTATATCTTGTCAAAATTGCCTAGATATTGCTTTAAATAACAAGTATTATAATCAGAGATTGATAATGACTAGTAGTTCAATCCGGGAGGCACATTTCGTCTATTTTCGGGATTCATCATCCAAATGTATTTACATCCCAAAGTGGATTTTCACTTTGAGACTTAAATAGAATGGCTATTCTTTGAGTTATTTATACCTGTTAATAGATAATATTGAAATATTTGAAATCTAAGGTTGAAACCGGATATTCATCATAATTATATTCGGTATATTATAAGGTATTTGTTTAAAAGTTATTTTCAATGGTTCAAGGAAATAAACAGTATACTTAATAGATATGGTTCCTTTATGAATGAATACAATATATACTTTCTAGAATAAAACGAAACTATTTTATTTCATTGCACTGTCTTCAGGTACTTAAATCACTTTGGTTATATCTATAACTTATATTTTTCTTGTTATACCACGTACAACTTCAGCACTTGAACGCTAAAACGCTCGAAGTCGTAAATGAGAACATAGAAGACGAGTGAGAATGTATCTTATTTCAAACAGTGTCAAGTATGATATAAAACTCTCAGGTATTTATAGTTTTTAGTAAAAGCGAAATCATCATTATTATAGTCATCCAATCTGCGTGCAGTGGTATTTGGCATTTGTTCACTGGGGAAGGTACACGTTAAGATTCTGGAATGTTCTTTCAAAAAGTGATTGGGTGGAATGTCATCGTCTGTTTTTGAGCTTCTTCGAGCTTCCTCGAATTCACCAGGGGCCGTTCCCACAACTTTAGATTATAAAAATTTAAAGTGCTCAATAAATCACAGTACACTGTTGAAGTAGTAATGATGTGACAAATTAAGATTTTAACAAATATCTTATTGTTGATATGACTGTAGTGAACGAGAATACAGGTGCGGACAATCGAATGCATTTCAATACGAGATTTTAGAACGTCTTAGTAAAATCTGGAAACCGTACAACAAATACTTTATTTACAAAATGTCAATCAATTGTCTCAGACTTCGTTGTTCTTTCGTTTCCATATCAATCATTCTCGGTTCTCGTTCTTTTTTCTTCGATCTCTTTAACCTTCTACCTCCAGACGTTTTACTTTCGATTAGGGGGGGGACCAAACCAAAACGTGATATCAATGTTTGAAGTTACTGACTTCGATCGATGACACATACTACTTATTATCTTTTGACATGAGTACCACACACACCATATGATGATCAGCAACATATCTGTTTTGAATAATACATTACATTATATAGTAGTAGGATTATGTTGTGCAAGATAAAAATATTATCCATTTCATTTTTTGTCTAAAATAACTACGATACATGATTTTCTCATCTATAATTTATGAAAACTCTGTTTTTCTCTTATCTATCTGTTATTTATTTGACGGGAATAGAAAATTCGATTTTCTTTTCCGAATTGATTTATCCGTTGATATGAAGAGGAGTAGAGTATAACTTAATAAAATGATGTTAGTTTATCTTACTATCATTGTAGTTTTTGGTTTGTTTAAATGATAAATTTCCGCCGAAAGAACAAAATTATTATATAAGTTTAAACTGTTAAAAATTGAAATATGGATAGTGACTAGGAGTGGAATCCAGGACAAAGTGTGTTTCGTCCTATTTCGGACTCGTCAGATGGATGTACTTACATCTCAGAGTTGATGTTCAATCTGGGACTCGAACCCAGTACCTTTCGCTTCAAACGTCATCGCGTTATCCACTCAGCTACTGAGTCATGATAGCTACTTGCTTGTGCAATGGGGTGCAGTTTAAATTCATTTAGTATTGTTTGTTTGAATTTTCCTGGATTCCACTGCTAGCCACTATCCATATTTGCTTATAATGCTTGTAAATTAAGGCTATATAGAGACAATACGCACAGAATGCACATATGCACATATGTCCTAAACATCAATGGAAAGATTCAAACAAACAATACTAAGTGAATATTGACAATTCACTTTAAGATTCCAAGTTATACAATACATTATTTAACTTTGAACTGTTGACAAATAATCTATGATGACTAAGTGTGTTCATATTCAATTGTGACTCTAAAATTAGGTGATCAAATAGATTAAACTTTTCATATAAATTTACAGTCAAACTTATTCTGATTAGTACTTTTAGCAAAGTTGTTTTCTGAGGGGTGAAGATGTTGACCCCATACTCAATCTCCTACTTTTTACCCGGTCTTGGGATTGGCCAGTAACCCTAGAAGTGTTACAAGAAGAGTTATTTTACGGTCATAAACTGTCGAAATTTGTGAAATTATAGATACTAACTTGCTCACGCCTGTTACCCCCAATCGAGCATAGGGCGCCAACCAGCATTCTCCAACCCACGCACTCTGTGATGCGCCTTCCTTTCTCGTTCTGTCTAACCTCTGTTCATTCTTCTTATGTCTGTCTCCATTTCTCGGCGTGATGTGTTCTTTTGTCTTCCTCTTCTCCTTTGGCCTTCAGGATTCCATGTGAGTGCCTACCTTGTGATGCAATGGGGTGATTTCCTCAATGTGTTTCCTATCCACTTCCAGTGCTTCTTCCTGATTTCTTCCTCCACTAGATGGAATCTGGTTTGTTCTCTCCTACAGTAGAATATTGCTGAAAGTGGAAATTATAGATGATTATAACCAAAATTTTGTTTGTCTGAAAAAATACAGGTTTGTATGTGATATGATGAGACGTAAAGGTAAAATTACATCCTGTTTTGTTTCCCCATATCATATTTCATTCTGTATAACATACGATATTCATGTTGTGTTCAATTAACATGGACTATCCTCAACATGATCTGTACTATATGACTAATTATAACTCTAAGTATTTTTCATAAGGCTAATTTCATCCATTCAATTTATAAAAAGAGTATGAATTTTAGATTAGGATAGTCGTCTTCCTTATGTTTTTGGGTTTAATAAATCTTCCACTTGTACCAGCCTTGGTGTTCTTATGTTGCAGTGGTGTTCATTCGACAATAAAATTTACTTGTAAACTTAAGTAACTACTAAAAATTGTACTTTGAGCTGCTAACACATTCTTTTCATATGTTGTTCAAATCTGTGATTAAGCTCGAGAACGCCTTTATTAGTCAATGACGAACTTGAATTGAATACCTCTAAAGGATCCCAGAATATTCTAAAAAGGTAGCTATGTTTATCTCCTTGTAATAACGTCGTCCCATCCTACGTTACCTATATTTTTAAGTAGGGTGTAGTACATATCTCTTTTCTCTCCTGTATATATTACGTCTATTCCTCAACTTATGGAGTTAACGTTGTTCATTCTGTGATAAGTTTATTCCAAAGAGTTCTATTTATTATGTTTATTGAATATTATTCTTTGTGAAGTCATCTAGACGACTTCATATAGGTAGACCTTTCACATATAAGTACATATCAGTTCAGATTACACACTTTAGTTTCTTTTTCATATTCTATTTCACAAAATTGTTATATCCCGTCGAGATTTATGAATGGTAACTTTTGAGGACTGTTTATGAACCAATATGATACGTATATTTCCTATTGTATAATTATTAAGTAACTAAACTATTCATATTCGTATCCTTCTTATTATAAGCTTTATTTTGATCTATGGACTCTTATTATATGACTTCCCATTTTTGAGTTATACCCAGTCGATTAATTAATGTTCCCCTTATTAACAGTCACATTTGGCCAAATCGTGTACAACTGTTATTTTCTATTTTATGGTACGATGTGGTCTGTTTGGTTGGTATATAAACCCAGTATGTTTGAGAATAATGATTCATTTTGCAGAGTCTGTTATTGGTGTTGTGGACTTAACTGGCTGGGCTAGGCTGATAGCAGAACTGATAAGTACTCTAGATTGCTCATACGGCTTTTGTGTATCATTGCTCTGATCGTTAAATTCACTCCTCTCTGATTGGCGTGAATCATCACGTCATATATTAAACAGGGCACGGACACACTTACTCGATATAACAAAAAATCCATTTCAACTTCATTACCTATGACAGATTCAATCTTTGATTTCCAACTCACCGTTCATGATTATTATATGCTGTTAACACTACTTGATGAACTCTTCAGTGGAAACGACTGCATATATCAAATAATAATAGTATATTTTATAAGAAGAGATGTTTTGTGGTTAGCAGTAGATTCAATGTTGCTGATTTTATCTTTTTTTCAAACTCATCAAAAGGATGTACTTTCATTTCAGTGTTGATATTCACACTGTAACTTGAACTTGGCATCTTTCTTTTTTTGGGGTTCTGAATACATTATTCAATAGTCTATTGAGTCCCAATAACGATTGGTTTTGTTCATCGGGTATAAACTAATAACTTTATACTTATTAGACTTGTTGGACTCAGTAGCTTAATAAGCAAAGGACTGAAGATGGCGATTAGAAGTACTGAGTTGGGATTTCACTATGAGGATTAATAATGAAATACAAGTATATCTATCTAATAAGTAACAAAATATACGAAATGTACAACCTAGACTCCATTATTAACCACATATCAAAATATATCATAATTTGAGATATAACTTTACATCAAGTTAATCCATCCAAAATATAACTCCACTATACGAAATTACTCAGTTACCATCTTGACGATTAACAACATGAAGTTTTAAAAAAACTTAATTTACCACTTGCCGATGATCTAGCCCACCTATCTCATATACACGAACAAATACAGACAAAAACAACAAACGTAGCAGCAGCCGCTGCATCAATAGATCTCAACATACACAAAGGAAAAAGCAAGATTCTCAAATACAACACAAAGAACACCAGCCCAATCACACTTGATGGAGAAACTCTGGAAGAGGTGGAAACATTCACGTACATGGTAAGCATCATTGATGAACAAGGAGGATAGGATGCAGATGTAAATGTGAGGATGGGCAAAGCTAGGGCAGCATTTCTACAATTGAAGAACATATGGAACTCAAAACAACTGTCAACTAACTTCAAAATGAGAATCTTAAATACGAATGTCAAGAGAGTCCTACTGTACGGAGCTGGAACGTGGAGAACTACTATATTCATCGTCAAGAAGGTACAAGTATTTGTAAACAATTGTCTACGCAGAATACTCATTATTCACTGGCCCGATACTATCAGCAACAGCGTTTTATGAGAGAGGACAAACCAGCTTCCATCTGAAGAGGGAATTAGGAAAAGACTTTGGAAGTGGATCGGAAATGCATTGAGGAAATCACTGAACTGTATCATGAAGGAATCTTTAACTTGGAATCCAGAAGGTAAGCGGAAAAGTGGAAGGCCAAGGAACACATTACGTCCGGAAATAGAAGCAAATATGAAAAGGATGAATAACAACTGAAAAGAACGGGAAAGGAAGGCTCAGGATAGAGTTGGATGGAGAATGTTTCTTGATGTGCCTATGCTCCTCCTCTAGGGATAACAGGCCTAAGTAAGTAAGGAAGTACTACTTAAATCTATTTAGTAAACTAAACTTCTAAAAATTTCAGTCAAATTAACTTTCATTTTTAATTATTTTTCAATCAGATGGTAAGATCAAAGGATATTTCCAATACAAAAATTAAGAAAAAACAGTTTACGAAAGATTTGACAACATAATTTGTCCCATTCTACAAAAAAAAACAGTTTTCCTTATTGAAAACATTTCCGTTCTAGTCTATCTCCTTTTCAATTTATTATAAACAGACGTTAAAAATGGAAATAATGATAATTTGTTTCTTTGTGATGGTGGAGAAGATTTGTAACTGAGGTGGATGATTTTGATAGAGTTTTGTTCTCTGAGTGGAATGGTTTGGTCATGAAGCTTTCATCGTTCTTCTGAACGACATCATGAGCACGAACTTCGGGTAGAAGTGAAGTGTTTGAATTTCTCCACATGTGATTCACTGCTTGTCCTGTACACCTCGATGTTGATTGGTTCCTGTTGATCTGAAACCTATCATTTTTACTCCATTGTTTTTGTTGTATCTCCCATTGATTAGATTTTTGTGCCTATATTTCCGCACCATTTTCCTGATTGATTGATAAATTGGATTGATTTCAATGTGCTTGTTTATTACTGATTGACCTGAATGCCAAGCTTCTAAAAATTCTCTGGTGTTTTTTTAGAATTGCCTCTATTCAAAATCTCCACATTTTTCCAGTCGAATGTGTGTCCGCAGTTCTCTACGTGCATTGATATAAGTGATGACATATCATGGCGTTTGATTGCTAATTGATCTTCATGCACGCGAAGATGAAGAGGGCATTCGCTTTGTCCGATGTACTGTTTGTCGCAGTTGGTACAATTTAATTTGTAGATGATGTTTGGTTTGTCTTCTTTTGTCATTTGTTTCTTTGTCTTTAAATTCGCCATGTTATTTTAGTCTTTTACATTTACAATAGAAAAAAAATAAATGCGCACCGCTGGGGAATCCCACAATAGGACGAAACAGCCGTCCAGTGCTTCTAAGTTTTTTATGGTAGTCTAGCTTCAATTGACTTTGATTTCAACTATAGATCATACAATGAAATTTCCCACCCCACCCCCTCCCCCCAAATTTTTTCTGTCATTTCTTTAATTATATCAATTATGTACCATTGTGAAGCAAAACATTCTTCTTCCTCTTTTTTTTCCTGTTACCTCCATAAGTTACCTTTCTTGTCTATATAATTAGTAGGCTTATTGTCATTTCAAAGAGAAGTGTCATTTTGTCAAGCTTAACTTTTTAGTCTGTTATAATCATTTCACTTTGTCTATTTGTTAATAAGAAAGTTTTACAACTGGACAGAATTAGTTACGATGAATAGAAAATGTCAGCATTTACAAATTGACAAGATTTTGTTTTGTGATTAGTTTTTTTTTAAGACATAGGTTTTCTACAAGATAGAGTCACTAACTCCATGCTCAACCCTTCTTCTTTATCTAAGTTTGGGATCGTCAGTAGCCTCAGAGAGGCTCCAGGCAGAGTTCAGATTGGAAAGATTCATTTCTCGGTAGGATGATTTTCATGGAGTAATATTTTCTGACTTAGATTATTTCAATATTTCAATGTATTTCTAGGCAATCTTCATAGAAATTTACTTAGTATTGTTTGTTTGGATCTTCCCATTGATGTTTTTAGGACTGCAGCTGGTCAGTCTCTAATTGGATTATATGTGCATACTGTACGTACTGCCTCGATATGCGCACAGTATGCATATATGCCAATTAGAGACTGACCGGCTGCAGTCCTAAAAACATCAATGGGAAAATCCAAACAAACAATACTAAGTAAATTTAAACTTCACCTCATTGCGCAAGCAAGTGGCTATCAGGACTCAGTGGCCGAGTGGATAACGCGATGAGGTTTGAAGCGAAATGTACTGGGTTCGAGTCCCAGAGTGAACATCAACTCTGAGATGCAGGTACATCCACCTGACGAGTCTCAAATAGGACGAAAGTAGCGTCCTGGATTCCACACCTAGCCACTATCCATCTTTGCTTACCAATCTCCATAGAATATTCTATACAATGAGGTGAATCAATCGGATTTTTTTAAAAGTTACATTGACATAACACAATGATCTTGGGTGTTGTTATATATTACTACCATTGAAGTAGCTACTTCAATGATTTTCGTGTTCATCTTGTTGTGCTAATAACATATGGCGACTTGGACCTACTGTATATATGTGCCTGGTTTTAAGTTGTAGCTGACTGACTGACATGAAATAAAGTATACAAGTACTTTATATAGGAGCAAAACGTTCATAGAAGATCTCAATTCAATCAAATTAAGCTATTAACATTTGTTTTCTATAAATTGGTCACTGTAGCTCATTCCAACATTCTTATGAGATGAAAAATCGATGTGAAAATTAGAGTCTGAAAGGAAATTCTGTGTGAAAATTTCGCTCTTACATAGATCATTCACCCAATAATTGTACAGAAAATGTCAGTAAATCTTTGATCAGTTTCAGTTAGTAAATAACAGGAGGTTTGGTTGTCTGTTTTAGTTCTAACAATAATGGTCTCTCAGTTGATCCAACTTCCTTTTGAAAGAGTTGACAAATGGTTGATGCTACATATATTATTATATGTTAGGAAAAAGTGTATCATATCCAGTTTAAAACATTTTCATGCAGTTAGTTCCCTTTATGAATTTAAATAAAAAACAGAACAAATATAATAGTATGAATTCATTATATTTCGTGGATTCTCATCAACAAACAAAGAAGTACAACTGCTCTCCGGTTTGCCGAAGCGATCGCGATAAAAAAAAAACTCAAACCGGATCTGTGTACCTAAAAAGAGACAGTGATAAACTTATTACTACCCTGGTAATCCGTTTTTTTTGTTTTTTGTTTGTTTGTTTCAGTTTTTGTTGTTATTAGTTTAATTTAGGTCAATATTCAGTTTTGTATTATATTCCTCTTCCCTTACCTAATTCTTAAACCACCCTTTCTCTTACACATTTCCTCTCACTTGTCTCTCTTAAATTATAGATCAGAGGGGGTTTTATGGAGAATTTAGTATTTTCACTGTTGAAATCATGAGTCAATTGAAGCTAGACTAACATAGAAAACCTGGATGCACTGGACGGCCGTTTCGTCTTATTATGGGACTCCTCAGCTATGTGCATCCACGATCCCGCACCCACGAGATTTGAACTCAGGATCTACTAGTCTCGAGCCGAAGCCGTTAACCGATAGACCACTGAGCCGTTATCCAACGGTGTTAAATTATATGAACTCTCCAAATTTTATTCAATTATTACGTAATACACCCTCTAAAATTATTACATATTTGATCTTATCTGTCTTTGAACTGTAACTCAACTATTAAGCCACCCACCCGTTATGCTTCATTCATTCTAATAACCTCTGACCTTTCCTTGCACATATATATATATATATATATATATATAGTTATCATTGATGTTTTTTTGTTATTCCAATCCTTTACATTCAATTATGTCGATTGTTCCATACTATTTATTACCCCAATGCTAAAACTCTAATACATATTTGGTTGTAAGCAGCTGATGAGAAACAACGAAATATAATGAATTCATACTATTATGTTTGTTCTGTCTTTAGTAAAACATTTTGTTGAAACATATAGAGACATAAAATTTATTTTTATTTTTTTCTAAACCAAGTATTGTTCAGATTAGGGAATGAATTGACAACTAATTTAAATAAGATAATATCATAGACTCTAATGGAAACTGAAAGTATGGACTAAGATTGTTTCTGGAAAAACAAATAGTTTTACGGTTGCACATAACTTATAAATTCTAGAAGCTTTATACTTTAAAAATAAACTATTCAACTAACGTATTATATTGCATCTTACTAAACTCGTGTTAACAGGTAGTTTTGTAGTATAGGTTACTTATATCCACATTAGTAGTAATATAAAGTTGGTCAGGTATAGAATGTATTTCAATAAAAGATTGATAAGGAAAAAAACTGAAATGAGACGCAATAGGTAGGAAAATGCATGAACAATGGAATTAAAGACAATGGACTGATATTTGCAGAAAGAACAGTGAAGATTAAGACAATTAATTGATAGTTTGCGAGTTAAGTTGTTACTGTATGGTTGTTAGATTTTACTGAGATATTCTGTCATTTTGTGCTGATATGCATTCGATTGTCCCCACTCGTGTTTTTGTTCACTACAGTTTTGCTAAATTCATTTCATTACAGGTCATTTGAACAGTGTATCAGGAACTGGAAGATATACGACTTGAAGTCTACTGAAACTCAAATTATGCAAATGATTCACTGTCTGTCTAGGATTCAAGTTACAATATCTTAAAATTGTAGACGTCTAACTCCTCTTTAGTTTTCAGAAGTTCACTTATTTGTTCAAGGTAATAATGAAAGACAAATAGCTCTTTAAAAACAATGTTTTCAAGTATTTAAATTAAAATATTTTTTAATAATTTCAATAGTTGAGATCATGAATCGATTGAAGCTAGACTAACATAGAAAACCTGGAAGCATTGGACGGCCGTTTCGTTCTATTATGGGACTCCTCAATGGCAGTGCTCATCTACGATCACGCTTTACGAGATTCGGACCCAGGAACTGTCCGTTTCGTGTTTAACCTTTAGACCACTGAGCCGGCTGACATTCAACAGTGTTAACATCTAGCTTCAATTGATTCATGATTCCTATAATATCCACAAATCCCCTTTTTGATAATATTTTTAATAGCTAAGTTCTTATTGTTATGCGGAATAAAGTTTTCGATTATACTATTTGACTATTTTACTATCTAGGTCCAAGAATGAAAAACAGTTACCGAAAATGTTTAAACTATATTCAACCGCACAGTTATTATCTATCCTACCGAATAAGATAAGATTGTAAAGATAGTTTTTATTCTTACATATTGTATTGAGTGATTCATATTAGTCTATAGGTCTATCTATTCAACTTATTACATTTTATATCGGTTGGGTTTTACCATCTGTTATTCGACTGAAATTGTCTGACTTTTAAAGTATGGTAGATTGAAGCTTTTTGCTTTGTTTTTGAAACTTTACGTACTTATCAGTAGTATACAAAGGATATTTCTCAAGCTAATACCCTTGGCAGAGCAAATATTTTGATTTGAATAACTATTTTAGTAAGGAAAATAAACTAAAAAATATCTTCACCATTATACCTCAATATATAAAACCAAATATACATTATTCACTGGTTTTTGTTTTACTTGTACCTTTACATTGTTATAATGGCTATCAGGACTAAGTAGCTAAGTGGTAAACGCGAAGGTGATTAAAGTGAACGCTACTTGGTTCGAGTCCAAGAATGAACATCAACACTGTGATGCAGGTACATTCAGTTGATGAGTCCCAAATAGGACAGAAATATGCGTCCTAGATTCCACTGCTAGCCACTATCCATTTTTGCTTATCATGGGCATTCAGTTTATGAATATGATTATTGCATTCTCACTGCACATGTTTTCTTAATTAGCTATTATTAACCTCTCAGAAAACGCATAGGTACTTGCATTTTTGTGAGTATATATGCAGATAGTAGAGTTTTTACAGTTTCATTTAATGCCGACAATGAATGAGCTCTGTTCAATATTATATATACTGAATAAAGTTAGGCATCTACACGATTAGATGCAGGCTTAATAGTCAAAAGGTTAACCCTTCATGTACGGGACTGGTAGTTCCAGATTTGATACCCAAGTATAAAATTGTGAACACTCACTACTGAAATTTTTTAAATTTTATTTAAACACATAAATATTGGTACAAGGAAGCACCAAATACATATGCGCCGCACAAATCTCATTCGATTTGTGTGAGGGCTGTGATACTGCCCAGGTGCCAAAACTTAAGCATGTGGTTTTCTTAGAGAGCCTTTGACCTAAATGTCTGATCCACAAGGCGGTGAGGCATCGTAAGGAGATGCAGTCCCATGGTACATGGTGACACACGATTGGTTCATACGCAAATTATTCCCTCAGGATACTGGAACCCATGTACACCATTGGTTTGGAATCAGGGTTTCCCAACTCCACTAGGTGGACTCGCCGTTTCCACCAACTCGGTTAAAGCAAAGGGCATTCGCTTTTCGTCCTCTCAATTTCGTGAACAACAGAGCCGCCACGAGAAGGCAGTGAGTAGGACTTCCCTGGCAGAGGCTATATACGTGTAGCCATGTGAGAGCATTTCGAGAGGGAAAGCGGACTCTCCCCACTGTCGGCCGTACCAGGGCATTCGGGGGCTCACTACTGAAAGATTGCATATCAGTACAAAATGAGTTTTTAACAGTGATCTAGCTATAATTAGTGAGTAGATTAAAGTATAAACTCTTTTATATCTATTTTTAATTTTAATTGAATTTTGTTATTCTCATCAAAGTAATTATTATAATTAGGCAATAATGAAGGTTTGCCTGAATTTTAATTTTGAAGATAAAGTATTTCTAAATGATTATTATCATATTTAATTAGTTTATCAGTAAGAGTTGGTATGGATTTCATACTTTGTAATAAAATCCAATTTAGAGTTTTAGCAAAGACCTACCTTACTTACTTACATTCGCCTGTTACTCCCAACCGAGTATAGGCCGCCAACCGGTATTCCACAACACTCTCACTCTGTCATGCGCCTTCCTTTCCAGTTCCATCCGACTTTTGTTCATTCTCCTCATATCTGTTTCTATTTCTTGGCATAATGTGTTCTTTGATCTTCCTATTCTCCTTTGATATTCAGGATTCCATGTGAGTGCTTGCTTTGTGACGCAGTTGGGTGATTACCCCAATGTGTATCTTATCCGCTTCCAGCAGTTTGACGTGATTTGTTCCTCTACTGAATGGAATCTGGTTTGTTCTATACTATAGTAGGTTGTTGCTAATAGTATCTGGCCAACGGATCCGACGTATTTTGCGTAGAAAACTGTTAATAAACACTTGTATCTTCTAGATGATGGCTTTCTTAGTTCTCCAAGTTTCCGCCACATACAGTAAAAGTGTCTTGACATTTGTATTGAAAATTCTTAGTTTTGGTTAACAGTCAGTTGTTTTGAGTTCCAGCTGTTTTTCAGTTGTAAATATGCTGCTCTTGCTTTGCCGATCCTCGCCCTCACATCTGCATCAGATCCACTGTGTTCATCCATGATGCTGTCCAGATATGTAAAGGATTTCATATTCTCCAAGGCTTCTCCGTCAAGTGTAATTCGATTGGTGCATGCTGTATTGTATCGGAGAGTCCTGCTTTTCCCTCTGTTTATATTGAGACCTACTGTTGCTGAAGCTACTGCTATACTGATCGTCTTCTCTTGTATTTGTTGTTGCGTGTATGATAGAAGAGCCAGATCATCTGTGAAGTCTAGATCGTCTAGCTGCATCCTAGCTGTCTACTGTATCCCGTGCTTCCCTCCAGATGTTGACGTATTCATGAACCATTCTATCACCAGGAGAAAGAGAAAGAGTGAGAGTAAGCAATCTTGCCTCACACCGGTCTTTACCTCGAATTAGTCAGTCAGTTGTCCTCTATGCACAATTTTGCAGTTTAATCCATCATAGGAATTCCGTATTATGTTGACTATCATCTCGGGCACGCCGCAGAGTCGAAGAAGCCTCCATATTGTTGTCCTGTCCACCCCATCAAATGCTTTCTCGTAGTCAATTAAATTGATGTAGAGTGATGAATTCCATTCAATTGATTGTTCCACAATGATCTACCTATGAAGAAATCATTGACCAACATTCATTAACTTCATTACGCAATCACATAAATCAGTAACGGTTTTTTTCTTTTATGTAACTCAGTCAAAGTTGATTATTCTTTTTTATGAATACAAACCTGCATGTTCATTTAGTATCCAATGAGGTCGGTTAAAACTTTATTCGATTCTATTCTTCATTATCTTTGTTAATGTTACATTATACTGATACATGTATTGAGTAGTATTGTAACAATATCATTTTTTTGAAATGAATGAGAAGGTTGATTTGTGATTTGAATAGGGAAGTCATTCAAGTTATTCAATAATTGATGTGAATAGATCAAAATGAATAAATGTAGTATATATGAGTAAATCTGTATAGAGTAATTGTCATTTAAACCGTTTTTGTAAATGAATAAACTAATGTATAATAATGGGTTTGTAGAGATTATGAAGTTTTTGATTGAGATCATGAATTGATTGATGTTACACGACGAGATCAAAGTTTCTATGTTCGAATGTGGCGAAAATATTGATAGAGGTGCACTGGTGAGGAGTCTAATAGAAAGACGAAACGGCTGTTGAGTGCATTTAGATTTTCAATGGTGATGTAACATCAAAAAACTTAATAATCTCCACAACCCTATAATGGTAATTACCATTACCTCACTAGTGACTAACTTCATGAGAGGATTCTCTGGGTTCTAGTGAGAAGTCATGACTAGTGGAGCTAATTTGAATACTTAATCCATTGAAGTTGTTAGTAGTTGGTATAGATTTTACATATACTATCTTAACTGGAAATCTTCATAATCATCTTGACTGCCATTATGGCTTACGTATTATTACATCAGGGCTATATGTATTAAATCTTACTTTAAATAGATGATGATATGTCTGCCTATGGATTTGACTCTTCACACTTTCAAATCTATCTAATTCATTAGATTTCCGACAAACTACGAGTTCTGAATACATTAATTAATTATTACTATATGTATAACATGAAACAGTGTTTCATTGTAATATTATGTTTGTTTTTGGCAGTTTTATGATCAAACAATACCAATTGAATTTAAACTTCACCCCATTGCACAAGTGAGTGGCAATCAGGACTCAGTAGTTGAGTGGATAATGAGATAGCTTTGAAAGTGAGTGGTACTGGGTCTTGAGCCCCAGGGTGAACATCAACACTGAGATACAGGTACACTTAGCTGACAAGTCCCAAATAGGATGAAATGCGCTTTGTCCTGGATTCCACTGGTAGCCACTATCCATTTTTGCTTGGAGTTTTAAGATCAGTTTTAGATGTATCATTTAAAATAAGCTAGTTATAATAACGAATTCAAACTTGTTTGATAAGTATTATGTGTACTATGTAGCAAATCCAATATATTATTTATTATTTCTATGACAACTCATGATCTAGATAATTTGATATCAGTTTGAAATAGACATCTTATTGTATCCATATTCATATTACTGATATAAAAGAACAGTTTTTTTTTAATTCTACCTTTTCATACATAAAATTCATTTTTCTATTTCTGTTTGATTTCATTATATTTAAACTAGAAGTGATGTGAACATTAACTTAACCACATATGAATAGGATACATGGAGTACATAAGTTGCATATCTACTTTCAACTGTCTTAAGAATGTTTTATGCTTCGTTTAGTTGCGATTGCTCTCTTTTTACTTTTCTTCTTTTGCTGGCAGGCATTCTATATATCCGATTGCTGCTACATACGACTTATATCTGTCAGTATTATATGCCACAGTAGTATACGTATATATATCATTACTATAAGCATAGTATGTGTAGAATGTGTGGTTGAAATGAGAAAAAAAAGCCTGAATAAGACGAAAAAATCCAAGTGTTTATAGTGAAATAAATGATACATTGATAATCTTTAATATTTGGTTACTATAATTAGTTACAATCATAAAATATGCATGTGAGCTCCCGAATTCTTTGATATGGCTGAGGGTGGTGTAGTAAGTGTCAGCTCTCCCCGTCGAAATCCTATCACATGGACACAGATATACAGCCCACTGACAAGGAAGTTCTACTCACTGCCTTCTCGTGGAGGGTGTGTCGTTTAAAAAATTGAGAGGACGAGAAGCGAATATTTGGAGCTTCAACCACGTTGATGGATATCAACGATTCATCTAGAGGAGTTAGAAAATCCACATTCCATACTAATGGTGTACATGGACTTTAGTATCTTGATAGAACAAATAGTACATGAGCCAATCGTTGATCACCGTCTACCATTTATTGCATATCCTTACAATGTGATAAGTCTTGCTGATTGAACGCTATACTCGGATCCTGAGCTAGTCTAGTAAACCCCAAGTTAAATCGATATAGAGAATTGAACATGAGAGGAAAGGCGCAAAATATGCTAGAAGCACTTTACTTCAAAGGTTCATTTATGTACAGAAAATATAAACTTTTTTAGTAATTAAATAGTCCTTAAGCTTTGCTGAAGATCCTGGAATGCTAATAAAAATAGTATTCATCCAATCAGAAACTCTACGTGTGAGATTTTATTTTCGTGATGTTTCTGGGAAAACTTTTAATCAAACGCTGATTGGATAAAATGCTTCTTAATGTTTACTGAGCTTGTCATGTCTATTGCTAGAAATTTCCAGGATCGCCCCAACATAATGCTCCGCTACCTTGTGGAGATTTTAGTAATTTCATACAGTTGAGATCAAAGGTCAATTGAGGCTAGATAATCATGGAAAATCTGCAAGCACTGCATAGCCATGTCGTCCCATTGTAGGACTCCTCAGCAGTGCGCATCCACGATCCCGCCTCGAGAGATTCCAACCTACGATCTATCAGTCTCTCGCGCGAGCACTTAACAGATAGACCACCGATCCGGCTGATATCCAACGGTGTTAATGTCTAACTTCAACTAATCTCCAAGATTAAGCAACTATCCACCATTGTTTTCAGTGAGTTACTATCTCTGAATAGACCTAGTTGAACTCCACTGGTCACTACTACTCAGTTGAACTTCAGGACATGTATCTTGAAATCAGTCACTAGTGTGCATATGACCATTATCAAAAGATGGTTTTGTGAAGATTTTAGTAATATTATACAGTTGAAATGAATGGTCTAGTGATTAAGTGCTATCGCGCAAGACTAATAGTTCGTGAGTTGAAATCTCGAGAGGTGGGATAATGGATGCACACTGCTGAGTAAACCCACAATAGGACGAAACGATCGTCCAATTCTTCCAGGTTTTCCATGATGATCAAGCTTCAATTGATTCATGATCTCAACTGTATTAAATTTCAAATAACCTAATAAAATAGAATAATTAAAAGATATTTACTTAAATTAAACGAAATTCTTTTTTCTTTTTTTTTTATTATTTATACGTAATATGAATAAATCTATTCCCTAGAGGTCAATAAAAAAAATTAAATCAAATCCATTTTTTGTATTTTTTTTAATGTTTTTTTTAAAAAAATTTTTTTCCTTTTCATAAATCAATTTTTTTTGTTTTTTTTGTTTTTTTTTATTAAACCGTAAAATGTTTTCTAATTTTTTTCTTTCAAAATACAAAAAAATTTTTTTTTTAATTTTATTATTTCCGTTTTTAAATGTGACAAAAGTTTATGGTTGTTTTTATGTTTTTTTTTTGAAAAAAGGGAAAAATTTCTTATGTTTCCTGTAATAGAATGGGATCAAGTTGAATATATTTTTTTATTTTTTTAATTTTTTTTTATTTTTAAAAGGGAATTATTTCCCCATTTATGTTTATATCTACTTAGTGAATAATTAGGGATTAAATATATAGTTACTCTGATTAGTAATCAATCGAATATTGTTTGATCTTTAGTATTTAATTATTGTATTCTCTTATATAATAAACGTATAAAAATAGTTTATAATGTGATATGTACTACTGATATCGATAGTTATAAGTAGTATGTATCATAAACTGAAAATGAAATACTTAGCGGCAGAACATTAATAAGATCAAAGAAAAGAAGGATGAGAACAAAGAATGATTGATGTGGAAACGAATTAACAATGAAGATTAAGATAGTTGATAGATATTTGGCAAATGAAATATTTATTGTATGGTTCTCAGATTTTACTAAGATGTCCCATTTCTTTGTGTCAATTCTGCATAAATTTCGTTTGATATGACAAGTTCAAACCTTCCTTCAATTTGACGAATATATTAACTGGATCAATTCAGTTGAACTGTATTCACGGTGTGATTTAACAGTTAACTCTATGTATTCCTTTTTGTATACTATCATAAAATATGTAGGAATCAGCATATAAATGATTGCTTTTTTGGACTAAAGATGATATGATTTCAGAGTCGACAAATGTTTAGTACAATAGTATTTCTTACGTTCAGTTTGCGTCGTGCAACTTAGAGTAATCCCGGTTTCCAGGCATAAGCAGTGGAGTCGGGAAATTGCAGTGGTTCCCGATTGTTCAGCAAAATCAGTAATACTTAGTTGATATGTACATTGTAGCAAAGACGACATAGATATATCATAGTTAATCACATCAAACTCAATATATATAGGACTCATGACCTAAACGCCTTTTTATTGTGATAAAACTCTTTTTTATGACAACAGATGATGATAATGAAATTGTATTTTCACTAACATATATATAGAAAATATTACAGGACTATCTAAAATCCCATGGATCTAATTACTTTTTTGATACAGGCCATTCATAGTTACTAAGTACCTGAAAATCGTCTATACTGAACGTTTCTTGCAATAGAATAAGATCAAATGGAATATTTTTTTCGTTTTTTTAGGTTTTTTTATTTTTAAAAAGGGAATTATTTCCCCATTTATGTGTATACCTACTTAGTGAATAATTTGAGATTAAGTATGGTTACTTTGATTAGTAACCAATAGAATACTGTTTGATCTTTAGTATTTATTGATTAAATTCTCTTATATGATAAACGTAAAAAAATAGTTTAGAATGTTGTATGTACTACTGATGTCGATAGACATGAGTAGTATGTATCGTCATACGAAAATGAAATACTTAGTGGCAGAAAATTAAGATCAAAGAAAAGAGAATGAGAACAAAGAATGATTGATGTCAGAAATGGTTTTGTGGAGATTTCAGTATGTTTCATAGTTGAAAGCGTTAGTCAATTGAAGGTAGGCTATCACTGAAAATCTGGAAGCACTGGACGGCCGTTTTGTTCTATTATGGGACTACGTTGGATGCCGGCCCAGTGGTCTATCGGTTACGTGTTCTGGCGCGAGACTGATAGGTCCTGGGTTTTAATCTCGTGAGGCGGGATCGTGGAAGCGCACTGCTGAGTAGTCTCACAATAGGATGAAACGGCTGTCCAGTGCTTCCAGGTTTTTCATGGTGGTCTAGCTTCAATTGACTCACGCCATCAACAATGATTGATGTGGAAACTAAATAACAATAAAGTTTGAGACATTTAATAGATATTTGGCAAATGAAACATTTATTGCATGATCCTTAGATATTACTAAGAGGTCCTGTAAGTTTGTATTCAAATACACTCGATTGTCCCTATTTCTATTCCCGTTGTTTACACAAGTACCAGTTTCAGTTAATAGATTATTCTGAATTCATGCTTATAAACCGCTGACTGTTTTCACTTTCTTGTAGCATTCTTTTTCCATATCAATATACAAGCATCTCTATACACTTCCTAACAGCAGAATACAACAAAAATGCTTCTATATTGAATGAGAACACAAGTAGAGAACAACTAAATGTATTTCAGTATAAAATTACAGAATCTCATAGTAAAATTCAAGAACCATACAGCAAATACGTCATTTGCAAATTATTTATCAATTGTCTAAACATTCATTTTTTCCTTTGCTTCCACAGTAATCATTCTCTGTTCTCATCTTCTTCTCTTTAATCTTCTTAATTTTCTAAAGCTAAGTATTTCATTTTCGACTAAATGATACATATTACTTATATCTATCGACATCAGCAACACACATCATACTTCTTCTAAATAACAGTAGACAAAAACAATCAATTAACATCTGTAAAAGTATTAATTTTCCAAGAACAGTTTTATTTTTACAAAGGTAATGTATGATTTACTCTCTCTCTATATAAGTATCAAATTAACTAGACCCTTTAAGTTTGATTATGATAACTTTTATCAAACAAGGTTGGATTTGATGTTTTCAATTAAACTAAACATTGGATGAAGAGTTTATAATCAATATAATATTTTGATATCTCAATGAGTAGAAAAATTGTATTTCTAATGTTTCGTCACTTGACGTAAATCGCTTCTTCAGAGTAAATAAAAAGGGTAGTGATTTACAATAAAGATCAAAATGTCAGTAATACAATTTTTCTACTCACTAGAATATCAAAATAATATATTGATTATGTTATCAAACAAGGTTTATTGCAAACGAATCATTCACCTTAAGAGATCATAGAACAAAACAACTTCACTTGTGTTAATCCAGGAAAATATTTTCTAAAAATCTGGCAATAAGAACAAATAGTATCTTCAAGACCATTAAACAAAAATTCTAGATGTATATAAGAAAGTTCATTTAATCAGAAATAGTTTTCATAGTTGAAATCATGAATCAATTGTAGCTAGACCACCAAGAAAAACCTAAAAGCATTGGAAGACCGTGGAACTCCTCCTCCATGATCTCGCCTTGCGGGAAATCCCACAATACGACGAAATGGCCGTCCAGTGCTTTCAATTTTTTCTTCATGGTCTAGCTTCAATTGATTCATGCTTTCAACTATAAAAGTCCATTTGTTTTTCATTTATTAATCAATATATTCACGTCATGAACAATGTAGAACATTGTATATTATCATGATTCTTTGATCATCTAATTAACCATAGAAACTTGAAAATACTTTAAAATTTTATCTTTCTCGTTTCGAATTTCTAGGCCTCTAACTTTAATAATCCTACCAAGGAACAAAATCTGGACACTCTGTTCTCATAGTAGCCACATTACATTCGAACCATTTTTAGATAAAAAATTATATAATTCATTCTTGTGATTAGGATTAGTCAACACACTATAACTACTACAGCTGTTTAACTTATATTTTTTCGACTTATAGTCAATATCCACCATCTTGAAAATGGGATTCGAACCCGGGACCTATGGTCTTGCATTTAAACGCCTGCAACCGGTATCTCGCATGTGGGATCATGATGAAGAGTCTTGTACTATGATGAAACGACCATCCTGTAATTCCAGGTTTTCAATGCTGGTCTAACATTCATCGATTCATGATCTGAATCAAAAACTCAACAATCTCAACAACCCCATACTGATATAGTTAACATCATGGAAGATGTGACTAGTGGATTCCGACCATGTCGAATGTTAGGTATTTACCGACTAGATACATTGAAAGATGATTGTGCAATATTACGAAGTGATTGATATTAAACATGTAAAATACTGAATACTGACTCAATAGTTTCGAAGTTAAGCGGTTACAAGCGAAACCGACCGTCCTGTGTTCAATTCCTTGTGACGCAGTCGTAGATGTACATTGTTGAAGAATAACATACCTGAAATAAAAATTTGTGCTGTACTTTATGGTGTCCAACAGTTGCTAAACTGATATACTTCCGAGATGCCGACTGCGAAATTCAATCAATATATATTCATTATTTATTTATTTAAACACATAAATATTGGTACAAGGAAGCACCAGATACATATGCGCCGCACAAATCTCATTCCATTTGTGTGAGGGCTGTGATATTGCCCAGGTGCCCAATCTGAAGCACGTGGTTTTCTAAGGGAGCCACACCTGGAGCCTTTGACCTAAAGATATGATCCACAAGGAAGTGGAGCATCGTGAGGAGATGCAGTCACATGGTAGCCGGTGACCAACGATTGATTAATACGCCATTTGTTTCCTCAGGATACTGGAGCCCATTCGCGCCATTGGTTTGGAATCAGGGTTTTCCAACTGCACTAGGTGGACTCACAGTGTCCACCAACCCAGTTAAATAGTCTGACATTCATTTTTCATCCTCTCAATTTCGTAAACAACAGTAATGCCAGGAGAAGTCAGTGAGTAGGACTTCCCTGTCAGAGGCTATATACGCCTGTCCATGTGAGAGCTTTTCGAGAGGAAGAGAGGACTCTCCCCACTCTCAGCCGTAGCAGGGCATTTATGGGCGATGAATATATAGAGTCCACTCAGAACTTTATAATCTATTACATATTATATAATCATAATAATAAATTAGCCGTTAGAAATATCAGGACTAAAAATCAAGATAATTGCCTATTTAACTTAAATAAAAACAAACTACACTGTATAATTATTCTACTAGCAACATAATTCAATGGAACCGAAGAATCTATATTCATTCCTCTCGAATATGAAGAAGAAAAAAGCAAAAAAACAAACAATTAAAATAATCACCATGTCAAAAGTCTACAAAAAAAAAATTTTCCTCCAAATTTTATATAGTTAAGATCATGAGTGTATTTAAGTTAGATCATCATGGAAAACCTGGAAGCACTGCTTGACGGCTATTTTGTTCTATTGTAAAGCTCCTCATCAGTGCGTAGCCACGATCCCGCCTCACGGGATTTTAGACAAAAAAAGAAAAGAAAAAAAAGAAAAATTAAGTAAATTTCTCTGTCAACTATAATTTAGTCATACCGGTTAAATAAAGTTACATTTGAAAGGAAGATTACCTCATTAGAATAGTTACAACTTTGTTCTTTATTCATTGTAAGTAGTTTATAAACAGCAACAAAAAAAAGAAAAACGTCAAATTTATATCCGACTAAATTATACTACTACTGACAATTGTATAAGTAGTATTAATAATAATGATATCGTTATAATTAAGGAAAGAAATTTCCCAAATAATCCTTTTGTTATGACAAGTCGTTACTTTATTATATATTATTATAATGTTTTACGTAATATCATTTTAGTTATTTCATTTAATCAACAGGGGTTTTGTAGAGATTCTAATAATTTTATAGTTGAAATCATGAGTCAATTGAAACTAGACCACCATGGAAAAGCCGGTAGCACTGCTGGACGGCCGTTTCGTCCTATTATGGGACTCCTGAGCACTGAGCACCCACGATCCCGCCTCGTGAGATTCAAACCCACAACCTACAAGTCTCGCGCCAGAGCGCCTAACCACTAGACCACTAATCCGGCCGACATCCAACGGTGTTAATGTCTAACTTCAACTAATCCAAGTTAGACATTAACACCGTTGGATGCCGGTGGGCTCAGTGGTCTATCGGGTAAGTACTCTGGCTCGAGACTGGTAAGTCCTGGGTTCGAATCTCATGAGGCGTGATCGTGGATGCGCATTGCTTAGGAGTCCCACAATGGGATGCAAAGGCCATCAAGCAGTGCTACCGGCTTTTCCATGGTGGTCTAGTTTCAATTGACCAACGATTTCAACTATTATTTAATTCAAATATTGAACGATTCAATGTCATTTAGTCGGATTATCCATAGAAGTTATAGGGAAACATGATTTGAATATAATTCATATCAATGAAAAAGAATAATGGTTTGCAATAGATTGAAATATTTTTTCTAGTTTACATTATGGACTAGTACTGTGGTGTAATGCTACTGATGTCGATAAATATAAGTAGTATGTATCATCAATCGAAAGTGAAATGTCTGGAGGACGAAAGTTGAGAAGACCAGAGATAAGAGAACGATTTGTATAGAAACCAAAGAACAATGAAGTCTTAGATACTTCATTGACAATTTGAAAATGAAGTATTTGCTGTATGGTCCTCAGATTTTACTAAAATGTTCTTTAATTTCGTATTCAAATACATTCGATTGTCCCTACTAGTGTTCTCTTTCACTATAATCATTTCGACAATAAGATGTTTCCAGCCACGCGAGCAAGATTTGAACCCAGGACCTACCAGTCTCGTGCCACTTCTGAGAAGTCCCATAATAAGATGTTTGTTAAAATCTCAATTTTTAACATCATTACAACTTATACAATGTACTATAATCTCATTCAATACAGTATTATTCATACAACTATTAAAAACTAGGAAGCACGACTGAACAACTGCTTCATTATAGTCTAAGACTCCTAAATGGTGCAAACTTACAATATTACAAAGGCATCAAATCAAGGAGGACCTTAATATTCCATTAAAACCACTTAATATTATGCTCATTGAACCATCATTTAATGTTTTACATATATGAGTTCATTTATTTCAAGTTATCTCGTGATAATCTCTCATTGACTAGGGTGAATATCTAATCTTTAAACATTGTTAACCACTATACATTTGTCTGATCAAACATAATGAACACCATGTCCTTAATTTTGAGTTATTCAAACCGCCTATTTAGAAAGTAAAATCTTCTAGTGCAGTAGATCTACCTATTGGTTTTATATAGTTTACAGGTACCCGTTATTAGAAAATACAGTCCAAAGTGAACATTAGGAAGTTTACTTACACATGCATTTTTAATATTATTACATAACTCTATCTATTTGACCGATACTTATACTACTCTTAAATAAATGAATAATTTCATGTGGGTTAAAGCAGTGTAATGGCCAAAATAGTCGTAGTTATCATTTTGTGGAGATTGTAGTAAGTTAATAGTTGAATCCATGAGTCGATTAAAACTAGACCACCATTGAAAACCTGAAATCTCCGGATGGCCGTTTTGTCCTGAGGAGTCCCATACTAGGATGAAACGGCCGTCCAGTGCTTCCAGGTTGTCTAGCTTCAATTGACTCATGAATTCAACTATTACCCTACAATATTATCCACAAAAACTCATTTCATATATGTTATATCTAGAGCTTTGGTTCTTACTATGCCGCGTACTACTAGACTACTTGTACGATAGAACCCGCAACGTCGCAAAGAGAAGACAAAAGACTAATAAGTAGGAAGTTTATTCCCCAATTCAGTGTCAAAATATAGTACAGAAATCTCATGTATTTATAGTTTTTTGACTGAGAGTAAATCATCATTTCAGGCAACTAATAGGCGAATAGAGGTCATTCTTATCCATCCAATGGGGAAGCTACACGTCGACATTCTAGAATATTCCTTTGGCAGTGATTGGATGGAAGGTCTGCGGCTCTTCCTGGGCTTCTTAAGGCTTCCTAGAGTCTACCGACTAGCCGTCCTTACAATATAATAAATCAATTAATTAATTTATTGTTTCGTCCATTCCTACTGGCACAAATACTAACCAACCTTCAAAAAAGAATGCGAGGTAATAACTTTCTAAAGTAATTTTATTTAATTAACTTTCAGAAAACTGTTGTGATAGATTATTGTAATGAATTGATTCCTATTGATTAAATGTCAAACAGAAGAAATGTGAATAATTCGAAGCAATTTCGAAAAAATTACGCTTATATTATAGTCAAAAGACGATTGAAGTAGAGATGCATTTTAAGTAACTTTCCATTAGGCTTACTTACTTACTTACTTACTTACGTACTTACTTACGCCTGTAACTCTTCGTGAAGGAGCATAGGTTGTCAACCAGCATTCTTCATTCAACCCTATCCTAGACATTCCTTTCCAACTGTTATTCATTCTTTCCATATCTTATTCTATTTCCCGAAGTAATGTGTTCTTTGGCCTTCATCTTCTCCGTTTCCTTTTAGCATTCCAAGTAAGGGCTTACCACGTGATGCAGTTTGGTGGTTTCTTCAATCTATGTCCGATCCACTTCCAACGTATATTTCTAATTTCCTCTTCAGCTGGAAGTTGGTTTGTCCTTCATCACAGAAGGCTGTTGCTGATCGTGTAGTGAATAGGAACACGGGTGGGGACAATCAAATGTATTTAAGGAGAAATTACAGACTATCTCACTAAATTCTGATAGCCAAACAGTAAACAGGTAATTTGCAAACTATCAATCAATTGTCTCAATCTTGACTATTTCTTCTCTAAAAATCAATCAATTTTCTCTGATTTCATTTTTCATACATTTTCAAATCAATTGCATTCCATTGCAGTCCTTTCCTCATCAATCTTCTAGTGAAATACATTCTATCCCCTGACAATTACCATGTACTACCCATGTGGATATAAGCAACCCACACCACAATAGTATCCAGTCAGTGTGTGTAGACAACGGTTTATAAATACTCGTACAATCTTGAAGATGGTTTTAGTAGTTCTACACGTTTCATCTTCGGATAGTAGGACTATCTTCAAGTTCGGATTGAAGATTCTCACTTCGAAGTTAGTTGACAGTTGTTTTGAGTTTCATATATTGTTCAATTGTAAGAATGCTGTCAGATCCTACTTCTTCATTATTATTGCTTCCATATATATAATCTTTGGACGGCCGTTTCGCATTAGTATGCGACTATTCAGAAGTACGCAACTATGATCACACATGCGAAACTCGAACCAAAGACCTTCGGTCTTGCGCGTCAACGCCTAACCTCTAGGCCACTTAGCCGTCTACACCGGTGTTAATGTCCGACTTTGATCTTTCTATGATGTTGGACATCTCTTCCTCCATTGTCTGAGGTGGATAACTGTGTCCACCTCACACGGATTGGATTCTGCTGGTCACGAATCGTGGATGTGCATTGCTAGTGAGTCCTATACTTAAACAAATCGACCATCCAGTGCTTCCAGGTTTATTTTCAGCGGTGATCTAGCCTAGATTAATTAGTGAATTCATTCATGAAAGTAAATTTATAGTTTAAACTCATCATTAAATAATGATTTTCATACAATTTACAAAAATCCATTTGTATATGACTATCAACTAATAATCCAGATGTGTTACATCTGTCAAACAGACTTTGTATAAAGCCATCAATAATTTCAATCACTTTATGTTAGGAATCTTGTTTCGGAAAGAAATTCCTGGATAGTCTCAGTGAATTTCCTTCTATTACAGCTGTTTATGTAATGATCGATGGAAAGTTATAATTATCAAAAGGAGTTTTTGTGGAAATTTAGTATTTTCATAGTTGAAAACGTGAGTCAATTGAAGCTAGACCACCATGGAAAACCTGGAAGCGATGAGGAGTACCACAATAGGACGAAACGGCCGTCCAATGCTTCCAGGTCTTCCACGGTGGTTTAACTTCACTTGACTCATGATTTCAAATATAAAGTTGTTACATCACTTCAGTCATTAAAATAAATTAATGATTAACAGGGTAGATTCATGAATTGAACAATTTGAGCTCTATTAGTTGAAGCTCTTATAAGCTTAAAGGTTCTCCCATGACGATTCCTATACAAACCTCAATAGTAGTGTGAAGTTTCATCTTATGACTTATTTCAATTGTGTGTATTGCAATCAAGGAAACATTAATTCATTAGTCTTCCCTCAGTGCTATACACAAACACGTTTATGAATTTATCACATTAAGTACTTATCACTAGTTTTATCCTTAAATGTCTATGTATGTTTTATAATTCTACTAACTGCAACAACTCAAATGTTTCCAATAAATCATTGTTAAGCCTAATGGATGGAAACTCTCACGTACCTGGATAGTATCATCGATGAAAAAGGAGAATTAGATGCAGACGTAAAGGCGAGGATTGATCAAACAATGACAGCATTCCTACAATTGAATAACATATGTAACTCAAAACAACTGTCAACCAATATCAAAGTCACAATCTTGAATACGAACTTCGAGATAGTTCAATTTTACGGAGCTGAAACGTGGAGAACTACCACAATCATCATCGAAAAATTACAAATACTTCTAAACAATTTTCTACTCAAGATAATGAATCTTCGTTGGCCGGATACCATCAGCAACAACCTACTATAAAAGAGAACAAACGAGCTTCCAGCTGATAAGGAAATTAAGAAAAGACGTTGGAAGTGGATCGGAAATACATTGAGGAAACTACCGAACTGCGTCACGAGGCACTCGCTAACCCGGAATGCTGAGTGGAAACTGAAAAATGGAGGGCCAAAGAACACATTACACCGTGAGATAGAAGCAGTTTTGAAGGGGATAAATATTAACTGGAACCAACTGGAAAGGATTACCGATTACAAGGTTGGATAGAGAATACTAGTTGGCGACCTATGCTCCCCCCACGAGTGCTAACAGGCGTAGATATATATATATAAATGAACTATATTTCTAATCTAATTAAACCTGTTAGTATAAATGAAACCCTTTTTCAATTCTATTAATGTTGTTACTGTAGGGAATTGTTGCCTATACCCAAATTTCTGCTTTTTAACACTCATAACATAAATATTTATCTTTTTCAACAGCCATTATCTCTAATACTCATAGTTACTAACAAAATTTCTCTACCACTTAATTGGTTATATAATTTTGTTTTTCCTTTCCATTATATAACGAGTAAATGTACAAATAACCGTAAATTAGTTTCACTATTCTCTCTCATTCCCAAAAGATAAATTAAGTGGGAAATATAAGAATCACTTCTAGTACTTTAGCTTTATAGTCAATTGAAAGTCTTTCTTTTCAACAGAATATGAATGGGAACAACTCGAAATAATGGTGACTAGATAGTTTGAAAATCTTTTTGTTTTTTTTTGTTTTTTTTTATATAAATATGATAATATTGGTGAATGGTTGCACAATTTCGTGGATTGGTTGAGGTTAGACATTAACACCGTTGGATGCCGGCCGGTTCAGCGGTTTATGGGTTAGGTGCTTGTGCGCGAGACTGATAGGTCCTAGGTTGTAATCTCGTAAGGCGGGATCGTGGATACGCACTGCTCAGGAGTCCCACAATAGGACGAAACGTCCGTCCAGTGCTTCCGGGTACTCCATGGTAGTCTAGCTTCAATTGACTGGTGATCTCAACTATATAAATATGTATTTGTCATTAAAGTGAACTTTACTTATTGTTGTGTTATACTTGATTCATGTAAACGTTCTTTTCATTGTTTACCTACTTCAAATTTATTCTTATCATAAGTATTACTGGTTATAAGTTTAAATTACGGCATTATTCAATCTACTCTATTTACTTAGTATTGTTTGTTTGAATCTTCCTATTGATGTTTAGGACTGACATTGATCAGTCTCTTATTGGCATACGTGCATACTTTGTGTCCCAAATAGGACGAGGCACATATGCTAGATTACACTGATAGCCACTATCTATCTTTGCTGAGAATGCTTGTGAATTAACGCTATATTGAGGCAATATGCATAGTATGTGTTCTAAACATCAATGGGAAGATTCAAACAAACAGTACCAAGTTCATTTAAACTTCATTCCATTGCACAAGCAACTGGTTATCAGAACTCAGTAACTAAATGGATAACGCGATGGCGTTTAAAGCGAAAATTACTCGGTTTGAGTCCCAGAATGAATATCAACTCTGAGACGGAGGTAAATTCAGCTGACGAGTCCCAAATAGGATGAAACGCGCTTTGTCCTGTATCTCACTGCTAATCGCTATCCATCTTTGCTTACTACTCTATTTAGTTTACCGAATAATATTTATATGTTGTTGCAAGCGTGAGTTAATTGAAGCTAGACTCACGCTTGCAACTATGAAAATACTAAATCTCCACAAAACCCCTTCTGATAATTTATAGTTGTACTGTATTCAAGTTTTATATAACTTCTACCCGAAGTTTGTACTGATGATGTCGTTCAGAAGGATGATGAAAGCTCTACGACCAAACCATCCAGCATAGAGAACAAAATTCCATCAAAAATGACATGTATTTGAACACACAATTACAGAATGTCTTAATAATATCTGAGAACCAAACATTAAATACTTCATTTGCAAAATATCAATCAATTGTTCCTTCGTTTCCATTCCAATCATTCTCATTCTCTTTCCTTTGATCTTCTTAACTTTGTGCCGTTAGGCATTTCACTCTCGATTGATGATACATACTACTTACATTTTTCGAAATCAATAGCACAAACCACGATACATCTTTTAACAACAAATCTTTTAGCTATTATAAAATTAAAAAGGAAAACAAATTTATCGAGACATGTCCGTGAACTTCTAACGCATCTCTTTTCATTTTAATACTCATTATAAGTGTAGTATCCAGTATTTCTAGACAGTTTTCCGTTTCCTTAATGAGTAAGTTCTGTATGTAAGAGGATAATTTTCATTAAAGATCTCATTTGAAGCTATAATTTTTATTCAATTCTCTTTATTCATCCAGAACGTAGGCTTCAGCTACAGTGTTGTATTCATAGAATAAATATGTATATAGATTTATATGATTAAAATAAAATTCCCTATGTAAATTATTCCTTCATATGTCACACTCAGTCGCTAAATGATGGGGAAGATGCTTGAAACTCCTTGATGTTCCAATTTCATTAAACAATGATCAAAGGATGATTAACCTTAAACAAAACATGCATATTGTATTTGATCTTTAATATTATAGATGACCATATATATGACACTTTAAAGATTATTTCTTCTACTTAAATGATGTATAAGTAGAATACCAGATAATTGGGTTAATGTTAATTAAAGTAGTCATAAGGAAAGGTATTCATCTGAAAACAGTAGATTTTGAGAATGGATATGAGTGGAAATAACGTGGAAAACAATGTAGGATGGAGAAATAAGGTAGCTACGATAATGTATTTCATGTAAAGCGAAATTTGAAGCAATTAGTATTTGAAGGGGTTTTGTGGAGAATTAGTATTTTCACAGTTGAAAGCGTGAGTCAATTGAAGCTAGACCACCAAGGAAAACCTGGAAGTACTGGACGGCCATTTCGTACTATCGTGGGACTCCTCAGCAGTGCGCATCCACGACCTCGCCTCGTTTGGAACGGTCGCTCAACTTCGTGGATAGGTAGGACTTAGACATAAACGCCGTCGGATGCCGGCCAGATCAGTGGTTCAGAGGTTGCATGCTCTGGCGCGAGACTGGTAGGTCCTGGGTTCGAATCTCACGAGGTGAGGTCGTGGATGTACATTGCTGAGGAGTCCAGCTTGGTGATCTAGCCTCAAATGACTCACGCTTGCAACAATTAGTATCTTTAAATTCACTTAGTATTGTTTGTTCGAATCTTCCCATTGATGTTTAGGATTGCAACTGGTCAGTCTCTTATAAGCATATGTGCAAACTGTGCATATTGCCTCGATAAAGCCTTATTTCACAAGCATTATAAGCGAAGATGGATAGTGTATAGCAGTGGAATTCGTTCTATTTGGGACTCGTCAGCAAATGGAGGGTAAGAGGAAACAAAGATAATAAAGAAAATCATGTGAAAACCAGTGTGAAACACATCACGCTGGATAGTAAACTTGTATTTACGAATGTAGTTTTAAGGCGACAATAAACTGTTTTTGAATACATTAGAAGGGTTCAAATTTCCGTGCGGCCAAATCTTCAATAAACTTAAGTAAACTCCCTCTTACCCTCTATTTATCTAGTTAACCTCTTAGTTTTATATATCAATGTTCTTCACAAGTATATGCGTGATCAGATTGTTCACAATGTATTGATCTAATAAATCACATGGTTCTTCTTATAATCTTCATCTTCTTAAGGAATTTATTTGAAAAAAAAGGTATGATGAACTTTTTATAAACTATCAATATCTGGGAAGTTGGAGTCAGGCAACTACTTGTAAGTAAGTGGAGCAAACTAAGTCTTATCTTAAGGGATAAGTGTTTTTCAGGTAGTGGCTAGAACATACATAAAGATTCGAGTTGTTGTTGTTGTTTTTTTCTCTTTAATGATCATGTGGTTTTCATGAATGGTACTTCAGACGAATTCAATGATTCGATTTCGGCATTTCACACGTAATCAAATCCCTACATCACGACAATTGGAGTCATTCTTATTAAAATATATTTTAACTAGAAAACGGTTTCATTGACTTTAGATTTTGTTTGATCTAAATGTTTATTACAAAAAGGATAAAATCAAGATACAAGTAGATTCAGTAAACAAGTTCATATACAAGATCTCAAGGAATATTTGGAAAGTACAGTAAGATATCCAATAAATTAGAAGATTTACAAGTTTATCAGGTAATATCAGAAAGACATCTACTTGGAACGCTTGTTTACACGTTAACTTGTGCCACTTGACCCTTAATCTAAATAACATTCACTACTTAATCACTTACTTACACCTGTTAACCCCAATCGAGCATATGGCGCTGACCAGCATTCTCCAACCCACTCACTCAGTCATGCGCCTTCTTTTCTAGTTCTATCCAACCTTTTAGGATTTACTACAAATTCATTCGCTGAGATTTTACAAATATATTATTCCTATTTAATGTCTATCCAACCTTTGTTCATTCTTCTCATGTCTGTCTTCATTTTTCGGCGTAATGTGTTCTTTGGTCTTCCTCTTCTTCTTTGACCTTCAGGATTCCATGTGAGGGCTTGTCTTGTGACGCAGTTAGGTGACTTCCTCAACGTATTTCCTATTCACTTTCAGTGCTTCTTCCTGATTTCTTCCTCCGCTGGGATTAGCGACCCTGTCTCGTAGAAAACCAAATCGCTAAAAAAACGCTAACCAGAAAAAAAATTCAGTATCGTTCTTAAATTTGATCGACTTATTTTGATCAAGCTGGAGTTTTTTCTAACCAGTTTAAGCTATTTAACATTTCTGTGCAACATTTCATGTTATATTCTTGAACAAACGTTGTAGGAATCCGTTCATCAGTTAAGTGTATCGGTAGTGATGTTTTTCAATCATGTTTTCAAACTACATTACTTCGTTTAACGGTCAGAGATATTTTCACCAGTCTCGCGCCAGAGCACTTAACTGACTGGTAGGTCCTGGGTTCGAATCACGTGAGGCGGGATCGTGGATGCGCACTGCCACTGAGTAGTCCCACAATAGGAAGAAACGGTCGTCTAGTGCTTTTAGGTTTTACATGGTGGTCTAGCTTCAATCGATTCATGATTTCAACTATGAAAATACTGAAATCTCAACAAAATCCCTTCCTATTACATATGAATTCTCTACAGGTCAAACCCAAGAAGTATTAGAGTTACTGAAAACATGAACAAAAATTTATGAATGATAATTGTTTTCATATCATCTCCGTTCAACCTCATTGAATAGGAGTTATCGTTAGAACTCCAACAATGAACCCTGAAGTTAAGTATCAGTTATTATATGAAAATGTATGGAGAAATTCTTAAATTGAAAAGAAATATGTGTATGTCACCCCATAGATCTTCATAGATTCATCATGTAATGTTAATTTGTATGAAATTAATGAAAATAATTGGTGGAATAAAAGCATCATGGGGATTTGTGGAGATTGTATGATTTTAGCAGTTGGATTCATGAGTCAATTTAAGATAGACCATAGTTGAAAACTTGTAAGCACTGAATGATCGATTCAACCTAGTATGAGACTTCTTATCAGTGCTCATTCACGATCCTACACGCGGGACTTGAACCCAACATCTTTGGCCTCTTGTCTCCAGGTTTTCAATGTTGGTCTAGCTTAGATTGACTAGTGAATCCAACTGTAAAAATATTAAAATCTCCACAAATCCTCATTATGATAATAACCATGTGCTTACTAATGATTAGCTTCAAGATGGATTTTCTGAAATTCTACTTAGCAGTCGTGACCAGTGGAATCCAATCCGAATCGGCCAGAAACAGTTATCCACCTCAGACAATGGATGAAGAGTAGTGCAAAATCATAGATGCATTGAAGTTAGACATTAACACCGTTGGATGCTGACCGAATCAGTGGTCTAGAGGTTAGGCGTTCATGAGAGAGACCGAACATTTTTGGTTGGAATCCCGCATTCAGGATCGTGGATACACAGTATTGAGGAGTCTCATACTATAACGAAATGGCAGTTCAATGCTTCCAAGTTCTCAATAGTGGTCTAGCTTATATCAACTCATAAATTCAACGATTAAATTACTACAATCTCTACAAAACCCCCTTCCTGAAAATGAAAATTTTTCTTGCCATATGCCAATCATTTTAAAAATTAGGTCATTCATAATTATGAAATGTTAATTAAACTTGAAAAGGAATTTTGATTTATAAAAATTAAATGGTTTATCAAATTCATTATACTGGAATAAATCAGTTTAAGGTAATTGATGAATGAAGTAAATTAATATAAGGTTACGATTTGATACTCTATACGAATCAGATATACTACTTTTCCAGTTTCCGTTATATAATCAGTAGGGGGTTTTCTGAAGATTTTTGTAATTTTATAAATGAGATCTTAAGTCAATTAAAGCTAGAACATCATGGAAAACTTGCAAGCACTGAACGGCCGTTTCGTCCTATTATGGGACTCCTCAGCAGTACGCATCCATGATCCCGCCTCACAAGCGAGATTCGAACCCAGGACTTACCAGTCTCACGCCAGAGCACTTAACCGATAGACCACTGAGCCGGCCGGCATCCAACGGTGTTAATGTCTAACCTCAAACAATCCATAAAATTGCGCGACCATCTTCCATTGTACTGAAGTAGATACCTGTCTCTACCTGACATGAATTAGCTCCACTGGTCACGACTTCTCACTAGAACTCCAGGAATTATCTCATGCAGCCAGTCACTAGTGAGCATATGTTATGTAAATTAGAATTTATGACGTTCAACAGATAGCTTTGTTAAATGAAGATTTCGCTTATAGTACCCCTAGTTAGCAAAGTGTAACTACGCTTTCAAGGTATCCTGTAAATAACTTCGAATTCCCATGTACTTCATTTATTACAACACTTAGAAAAGGTAACATGAAGCTATTAGGGAATTGAGAGACCTTTTATGAGATTAATTTGTTCTACTGCTGAGACATACATGATTCTGGTTACTACATACAGATTTGTTAATGTAATTCTAAGTAACAATTAACCGTTTACTTTATGCCTTTCATTTTTTATGCTTAGAAACAATGTAGTGTCACAGTGATGATCCAAATTAAAATTGTAAACACTTTAATTCTTATTCAAATATTCCAAATGAAACATACATTTACTTACTTACTGACTTACCTACTTACGCTTGTTACTTCCAATCGATCATACACCACCGACCAGCTTTCTCCAACCCATTCTGTCATTCGCATTCCATTCTAATTCTATCCAACCTTTGTTCATTCTTCTCATGTCTGTCTCCATTACTTGGCGTACTGTGTTCATTGGTCTTCCTCTTCTTTGGCCTTCAGAACTCCATATGAGGACTTGCCTTGAGACGTAGTTGGGTACTTTCCTCAATGTGTGTCTTATTTACTTCCATCGCGACTTCCTGATTCCTTTTTCCATTGGATGGAACCTGATTTGTTCTCTCACACAGTAGGTTGTTTCTGGTAATGCGTGGCCAATGGATCCGAAGTATCTTGCGCAGACAACTGTTTATAAACACTAGTAGGTTGTTGATGATGGATTTAGTAATTCTCCAAGTTTCAGCTCCGTACAGTAGGACTGTCTTGACGGTCGTATTGAAGATTCTCACTCTGAAGTTAGTTGACAGTTGTTTTGAGTTGCATATGTTCTTTAATTGTAGAAATGCGGTCCTTGCTTTGCCAATCCTCGCCTTTACATTTGCATCCGACCCTGTCTATTCATCAATAGTGCTTCTCAGGTACGTGAATGTTTCCACATCTTCCAGAGTTTTGCCATCAAGTGTGATTTAGTTGGTGTTCTTCGTGTTGTATTTGACAATCTTGCTTTTTTCTTTGTGTATGTTGAGGCCTATTGATGCAGAGGCTACTGCTACATTTGCTGTCTTCGTCTTCGTGTTTTTCCTCTTCTAGAAAAAAGAGCCTACGAGGCAGAAGTTTATCTACTAAGAAGAAAACCCTATGATCAATCCAATACATAATAATAATGCCATTTCAATATAAAAAACCTGTTTTCTATGTATACAAGTCATTCAGATTTTATCACAGGAAGTTCAGTTTTCTTTTACATATAATGATAGCGTAACCAAGTTTAGATGTTTTTTGTCTTAAATTATGTCTACTAAACTATTGTTGATCGATTAATTTTGGAGATAGTATGTAGTGGCTTTTCTTCGTTAATCAATCATTTTGATAACCGTTATTATATAAATCCCAACGGTGTTTGAAATCAGAAAGCAATAAGAAATGGTGACTACAGTTTTTTAGCGGATAGCACAGATCACATAATCATAAGCACATCGAGAGGATTTGAAGCAGAGAGGAGAATGTGAGTGTATGTGAGCAAATATAGAGGCAAATTTATAGTAAAATCGTATAAGGATATACTAAGACAAAGCAAAGGCTAATAACAGGACTCGCGTAAATATATACATGGGAAAAAGAATGATTTATCTAACAATATATTAGCTTCCAGCATTTAAGCTGGAGAGATATGTACGTAGGCTGTCATGTGATCAAGAGTACATCTTTATACAGATATAATACTGATCACAATAGAACAAAGGAATATGTGAATTGTTACTGTTCCAGTATCATTGTCTGTTGCACAAGCAAGTGCTTATCAGAACTCAGTGGCCGAGTGGATAACAAGATGGCGTTTGAAGCGAACGAAACTGGGTTTGAGTCCCAGAGTGAACATCAATTCTGAGATGCAGGTACATCTAGCTGACGAGTCCCAAAAAGAACGAATCGCGCCTTGTTCTGGATTCCACTGCTAGACACTATCCGTCTTTGCTTACAATGCTTGTGAATTAAGGCTATATCGAGGCAATACGCACACTATGCACATATGTCAATTAGAGACTGACCAGTCGCAATCCTAAACATCAATGGGAAGATTCAAAACAAACAATACTATGTGAATTGTCTGTTAAGTTAATATCTAGATGGCGTCGAGTATTGATGGACTATGATCACCACTACAATGAGATTATGCGTCCAGAAACCACTTGGTCCTTTTGATAACTAACAAAGCAGAAGACTGTGATTGGTCCAGGTAGAGAATATTTATTGGCGATCTCGTGGTATCGAAAGAATACAGAGACGTGCCAACGAGTACAGGCAAAAAGGACAGAGCGTAAGAGAGTTCAAACCAACAAGATGGAGAGCGGAACGAGAAGGGAAGTTTGATACAGTTTAACAACAACGAGTACGATAAAACAATCACTGGTACAATTGGTTATAATAATAATTGTTTACATTATTCTAATCGTGTTCTCGTCGAGACAAGCCAGACACTACAAATAAAAGAACTTATTCAAAATTAACTACAACCGAAATTAATTGTAGGAGAGTCGCCATAACTTATAAATGAATTTGAAATGCTCAACTCCTAGCTAACTTAAGGCATTTAACAAATAAGGTAGATCCAACATACATTAGAATTCACTGGGATCGGATATCTTATTGCGTATTTCACAACGTTAGAATTAAAATATTATTATTACGTCCTTGACTTATACGATTATCGCGAAATATGATTGCCGAATTTACATGTGTTACTGGACTCCTATGATGAATTTATAGGTATTACGTTCAACATTTGTAAAATAGCTTAGTATCTAAAATGCCTACTATTTGGCCTTATGATCAAACCTAAGATTTAAATAAACTGATGTATTTTAATATTGACTCAAAACAATCTACGATAATTTATTGACTATTGTGCCTATCACAGGAATCTAGGATGCGAGTTTAGTTCCGGTTTGGGATTCATCAGCTGAATGTATACACTGGATCTTGAACCCAGTACCTTCCACACCAAGCATCCAAATTTTATTAGACTGAGTTACAGAGTACAGATAGGAAACACTTACTTACACCTGTTACTCCTCGTGAAGGAGCATAGGCCGTACACCATCTAAGATTGTTCTGGACAATCCTTTCCAGTTCTTTCTAGTTGTTATTCCTTTTCATATGTGTGATTCTATTTCCCGACGTAATGTGTTCTTTGGCCTTCTTCTTTTTCGCTCCCCTTCTGGATTCCAAGTTAGCGCTTGCCTCGTGGTGCAGTTTGGTGAATTCCTTAATGTATGTCCGATCCACCTCCAACATCTTTTTTCTAATTTTCTCTTCAGCTGGAATCTGGTTTATCCTCTCACATAGAAGGCTGTTGCTGATAGTATCCGGCCAAGGGAATGTTGAGTATTTTGCAGATATGAAACAGCTTGTATAAAAGTTATAAATTTAATTATATTTTCATATACATCAACTAATGTCTACCATAACTCAATGAAGATTTACAACAATGAAATAATTCAAACCTATACGAAATGTGTGGATCCCGATCCCACTCAAGATGATACTTGTGGATTACTGAACATTTCCTAACTTTATATACAACTATTGTCTATTGCTCTATCCTTAACAGTCAATGTCACCTATATAATGAAAATCATTTTTTGAATCATTGGTTTTTCTCAAATTATCAGGTTGTACAAAAACAGATAATTATGATAACAGTAATCCCGAAAGAAGGGTTTATTTCACTGTTCCGTATGCTCTAGAATAATTAACCATATTTTTTAAAATGAATATTGTTGTATTTTATGGCAAGTTTTCCCAATTAGTTCTTGTTATTAACGGTTCGTTTTCCTTTTTACACGAATGGGACGTTCATTTACCTTAGACGAATATCTACACTAGATTCCCTCTCAGTGTTTACTCTACAGGACTTCAAACACGACTCACCAAGAACACGTGATTAGACTGACTAGAACGTAAATATGTTTCCACACCAAAACCGACACAATCCAACAACAATCAACAAACAGTAATAGTGAATAATAAGGGTAAGGGAACATATAACTCATCTGACACCTGTTAGACTATCTACATATCTAACTAAGCAGACAACAAATCGTTATCGTTCTCTCCCACACATCAAATGTGCCATCACTTGTTCACATTTTTTGAAAGTTGCTTTACTTTATTTTAACTCTCACAGTGGTTACACACTATCCTACGTATTTTAAACTTTTCCACTTAAACAAATGATCACATATGGAAATGTGATTTACCAAATACTTGATTTGTAGTTCCAACCAACTAATGAAGCAGCAGCCTCAGAATCAGTAGGTCTTAAAATACGCAAAAGAAAAAAGCAAGATCTTCAAATACAATACGGAGAACACCAACACAATCACACCTGATGGAGAAGCTCTGAAAGATGTGGAGTCGTTCGCGTAACTGGTCAGCAGCATTGTAGTGAACAGGACATTAGTAGAGACAATCGAATGTATTTGACACGAAAATTACAGACTGTCTCAATAAAATCCGACAACCAACAGCAAACAGTTAATTTGCAAAATAACAACCAATTGTCTCAATCTTGACTGTTCCTTTTGTAAATAACAGTCCATCTTCTCTGATTTCAATTTCCATGCATTTTAATATCAATTGCGTTCCATTTCGGCTCTTTCCTTATTATCAATCTTCTACTGAAATACATTCACTGCCTGACCATCACCATATACTACTTATGTGGATATAAGTAACCCACACCACAGCATCATCGATGAACAAGGAGGATACAATGGAGACGTAAAGGCCAGGATTAGCAAAACAAGAACAGCATTCCTACATTTGACGAACATATGCAACTCAAAACAACTGTCTGCAAGCCAACATTAAAATCACAATCTTCAATACGAACCTCAAGACATTTATATTTCACTGGTCTCAAACGTGGAGAACAACCACAACCATCATCAAGAGTGTACAAGTATTTATAAACAATTGTCTACATAAGATATTCAGTGCCCATTGATAGGATATTATCAGTGACAGTCTACTGTGGGAGAGGAGAAACTAGATCTTAGCTGGAGAGGAAATCAGGAAAAGACGTTAGAATTGGATAGGACACATATTACAGAAATCATCAATCTGCATCACGAAGCATGCAAAAACTTGGAAATCTAAATGGAAACAAAAAAGAGGAAGACCATAGAACACACTCCTTCGGGAACTGAAAGCAGACATGAAGGGGATAAATATCAACTGGAATCAACTAGAAAGGATTGTCTAGGAAAGGTTTAGATGTAAAGTGTTGATGAATGGTCCGTGCTCCTCCATCATAGGTAACAGCCGTAAGTAATAGTAATAGATAAGTCTTTTTATAGCTTATTTACCTCAGGCCAATATATATATATATATCCTTTACAAAACCTGATTTTGTTCTTAACTAATCTTTCCTCTTTTTTTCCATCTCTCATTTACCTAGTGTATCATTTATCCTACAACTCATCGTGGTAACATCAATACCGCTATCAAATTAAATTATTTAACATGGATTATAGCTATTATATTAGCTAGTCCACTTGTTTACTTTTCACATATTACTCAATTAAATCATTTACAATGTACAGAAAAAGCGGATAATTTAACTATACAAAAATTAAAAGTAATTTATTCATTAGCTGCATTAATTATACAATATATGACACCATTATTTATTGTCATAATTGTCTATTCACGTATTTGTTTAAGTTTACATAATCGTAAATTACGTGCAATACAAAAAATTTGTTTATCACAAATTATACAAAAACAAATGAATCAACAAAATCATAATAATAATAATAATAATCATAGAGATAATCGATTTTATACAAAAAAGAAAATCAGTCTCCATGGCAACAGACATGGTAATGATAACAGTAATAATAGTAGTAATAGTAGTAGTAATAGTAATAATGAAAGTAATAATAATAGTAATGGTAATAATAATAGTTATAATAATGGTAATAACAATAATAGCAATAATAATAGTAATAATAATAGTAGTAATGATAATGAAAAAGAAAATGGATTATATACAAAAGAGATAATGAGTCCTCATGATAACACACATAGTAATGACAATAATAATGATAGTAATAGTGATAGTAATAATAATAATGGTAATAATAATAGTAATAGTAGTAATAATAGTTATAATAATGGTAATAATGGTAGTAATAATAATAGTAATCATAAGAGTAGTAATAATGGTAATAATAGGAATAGTAATAGTGATAATAATAATAAAAGGGAAAATGGATTATATACAATAAAGAAATGCATACCCTATTGTAAAACACATAGTAATGACAATACTACTACTACTTATAATAATAATAATAATGTATATCGTTCCAACAATCTGAATTCACCAAGCAATAATAATCCACCTAGTCAACAAAACCTACTTCTATCCCCTATACCAATTCTATCAATATCCTCACAAAAACAAGCAATTGATCGTCGACATCGTAAAGCTATAATATTATCTATAGTGATTGCTATTATATTTTGTTTAAGTTGGTTACCAATTAATACAATGAATGTTATTAGTGATATACGTGAATTAATTATTATAAGTAGTATTGATATAGCAATAAAAAATTTAAAAATGAATGAATTCAATTATAATACTAACAATACTACTTATAATGATCATAATAGTAGTACTACTAGTAGTAGTAGTAGTAGTAGTGATAGTAGTAATGTCATTCATAATGAATCTTCTACATATTCAACTATTAGTTTAAAAGAATTTAATAAAATAATGAGTATTGAAGCTAATAATATTGATGCTATCACTGTTATCATTACACAATCATTATGTTTATTGTTAATATTAAGTTCAGCATGTATTAATCCTATTCTATATGGTTGGTTAAATAAAACATTTCGGATGGAATTTTATCAAGTATTAAATATTCATTCATTATTTATTAAAACAAATAATCATAATAATAATAAATTAATCAATAAAAATCAATCATTAGATGATATTAGTTTTAATAATAATAATAATAATCAATATGAAAAATCAATAAATGATCATGATCGAGATCATCATCATTTTGATCGAGATCATCAATATCGTGATCGCGATCATCATCATCATCATCAACGACAACATCGATCTTGTCAATTATTATCAAATGATCATATGAATAAAATAAAACTTGAATATAGATCAATAACTTCAACACAAGATTCATGTACATTATTTTCATTATTTACATCTAAATCAGTACAAAATTCAATTGATAATAGTAGTATTATCAATAATACTCCTAAAACTTCTATCACTAATACCAACTATACTACTAATACTACTAATAATAATAACAGTAATATGATAGACAAAAGTATAACTAATGAA
This sequence comes from Schistosoma mansoni, assembly GCF_000237925.1. Classification (NCBI taxonomy): domain Eukaryota; kingdom Metazoa; phylum Platyhelminthes; class Trematoda; order Strigeidida; family Schistosomatidae; genus Schistosoma; species Schistosoma mansoni. The sequence goes on along the minus strand of NC_031497.1, from coordinate 25,298,594 downwards.
TCTAGAAAGTATTTTCTATTGAACAATTATGACAATATTCACATTCATCATCATGAGGATGGCGATGATAATGATGATGATGAGGATGAATGTGATGTCATTCCAGAAACCGATAGTAATATTGATTTAACAAATCTTAGATATTTACCAGATATAACATCTATTTAATTTGAAGAATTTTCTTTTCTATATATTTGAATTGATTTTTTTTTTGTGTATTTGATTTGTTTTTTGTTTTTTTTTGGGGGGGGAGGGGGGTTTTCTTTTTGTCATATTCTTCTTTCACTTGTTTATTTTTGTTCTGAGTGTTTTTACAAGAAGAAGAAAGTATACAAATATTATTTAATTATAGATTATTTTTATTTGTTTTATTTCATGTATTCAAGTGGTTGCCAAGGTAAGTTGATTACAAACTGTAGCCGGAATACCGTGAAAATTGATAGGATTATGGGATATAACATTGATTGATAATGCAATACTCCAATGCCAAAAACTATAAGAAAGATTTATAAAAAGTGAATAATAAGTAATTGGGAATATGAGAAAGGAATTTTTGTGGAGATTTTAGTAATTTTTTATATAGTTGAAATCATGAGTCTATTGAAGCTACACCACTATGGAAAACCTGCAAGCACTGGACGGCTGTTTTGTTCTATTATGGTACTCCTCAGAGGTGCGCATCCATGAACCCGCCTCACAACATTTGAACCTAGGAGCAATCAGTCTCGAGCGCTTAACCACTAGATCACTGAACCGGCATCCAGGTTTCCCATGGTGGTCTAGCTTCAATTGACTCATGTTCTCAATTACATAAAAAATTGGAAATATGAACAATACTAATGATAATAAGCAGATAAAATGCATAGTGAACATAGTTGAAATAAATTAATAGGACCAATTAACATATAAAGTTAAAAAAATAGATGATTGTATGAATGAAAACTGATTTTAAACCATGTCACATAAGAGACTGATCAATTAGTTTTAAATATCAATGGGAAGAATCGAGTAAACAATATCAAGTGAATTTAAACTTCACCCCATTGTACAAGCAAGTGGGTATCAGGAATCAGTAGCTAAGTAATGGATAATGTTTGAAGCGAACAGTGTTGAGATAGAGTTCCGGAGTGAACATCGAATATGGGATGCAGTTATATCCGGCTAACGTGTCCCACACAAGACGAAACGCGCACCCTGCAGATACTGATAGAATCCTAAATATTTTCATTAATAATTAGTATCTACAACTTAACTTTATAAACTGAAACTCTAGTTTCTGAGAATGTGTAACATCTACCTAACGTGAAATAAAAATATATTATACTAACAAGGGAATATACCGAATGATTTCATTACTAGCTTAAATAATTGTCACAAACAAATATTCGCAATATCATAAGTGGTTTTGTGGAAATTATATTAAGTTTATTAGTTGAGATCATAAATCAATTGAAGCTAGACCATTACGGAAAACCTGCAATCACTGGACGGCAGTTTCGTCCTATTGTGTGACTCCTCAGAAGTGCTCATCTGCGACACCGTCTCGCGAGATTCGAACCTACAACCTATCAGTCGCGCGCGCGAGCGCTTAACCTCTAGACCACTGAGCCAACCGGTATCCAATGGTGTTAATGTCTAACTCCAACCGATCCACTTTTTTGAACGACACATCCACCAATTACTTCAGTGAGTTACTATCTCACAATAGAACCTGTTGAACTCCACTGATTACTGCTTCTCGCTAGGACTTCAGGAAATACTTCTTGTTGATGAGCACCACAATAGGACGAAACTGGCTAGTTGATTTTCTAAATGTCTTTGTTTCTTTTGATAAAAGCTAAAGAGGAGATGAATTCCTCAAGTATACTGATACTTACGTCTACAAATAGCAAATACATTTTCCATATACGAGAAAACGATTGGTGATATTTCAGCTAATTCATTATTAAATTCATTCAGCATTGTTTGTTTGAATCTTCCCATCGATTTGTTAGGACTGCAACTGGTCAGTCTCTAATTGGCATATGTGCATACTGTGCGTATTGCCTCAATATAGCCTTAATTCACAAGCATGATAAGCAAAGATGGATAAAGTCTTACTCTGAAAAAGTGTACTAACAAGATGATCCCCAAGCCAATAGAACTGCTGATAAAATGATGTCTCGTTCAATCTTGACTGAGAGTAAATCTGATGAAA
>NC_031497.1:25192610-25296197 GCF_000237925.1 Schistosoma mansoni | reverse complement strand
AACGCGCGTCCTGGATTCCACTGCTAGCCACTATCCATCTTTGCTAATTCATTATTAGTTTATTATAATTTCCAAATTCTCATACATGATGAATATAATGTAGAAATTAGAAAACATATCATGTGTACAACTATTTCACAATGTGAATACAGTTCTTAAATTTCCATGACTCGAATGAATAAATGTATAGCTTTATGAAGTATAGTTTAAGCGTTTAAAAATGCCTCTAAAACGATATCAGTCGTAATCTTCGTTAAGATTGAGGAGTTTGATGTTGAAAGCATGAGGGTTAAAAATTTGGTTCGCATACTATACAGTTAGACTGACGACGGTCAGATAAAAATAATAACTAAATAATTCAAACGTACATTAAAAATGTTTAGGACTGTAACTGGTCAGTCTCTAATTCGCATGTGTGCATACTTTGCGTATTGCCTCGATATAGCCTTAATTCACAGGCATTATAAGGCTATATCGAGGCAATACGCACAGGATGCACATATGGACAATTCGAGACTGACCAGTTGCAGTCCTAAACATCAATAAGAAGATTCAAACAAACAATACCAAGTGCATTTAAACTTCACCCCATTGCACAAGCAAGTGGCTATCAGTACTTAGTAGCTGAGTGGATAACGCCATGGCATTTGAAGCGAACAGTACTGGGTTCGAGTCCCAGAGTGAATATCAACTCTGAGATGCAAATACATCCAGGCGATGAGTCTCATATAGGACGAAACGCGCGTCCTGAATTCCACTGCTAACCACTATCCATCTTTGCTTATAATGCTTGTGAATTAAGGCTATATCAAGGCAATAAGCACAGTATACACATATGCCAATTAGAAACTGACTAGTTGCAGTTCTAAACATCGATGGGAAGATTCAAACAAACAATACTAAATGTACATGAAAAATATACTATTTTTACGTCTCACAATGTTTCATGCTATTTGGCACTCGTCAGTAAGGTGTACTTGTAATCTTGAAGGATCTGATGCCTCCCGACGGATTCGATCTACACTAAGAAAGATGTTAGTTATGTTCATAATCAACCAATCAAATCGTTGTCTAGGCTCCCACCACGTTAATCTTGTCTGGTGTGTCTGTAAACTATCCCTGTTGCATGTGACCTACCAATTGAAAGACAATAATACCCTATTATATTAGTGTGACTCGTAATTTTATTCATTTCGATAAGACACTCAATACTGGTTGGTATGTTTGTGCGTTTCACTTAGTAACTGTAATTCTTTTAATTATTTTATTAATCTATTATTTTTACGTTTAGAAACATACGAAGTTTTCAAGCCAAGTTGTCTTTGTTTTGACTATAGCTTTCACATAGACTCCTGGGATCGCCAGTATCGCATTTACAGTTCCAGTAGTATATCTTATATATATTAAATCCTAAAAAGAAACTGACACACATAACATTGATCAACACCCAGTGGTTAATCAATTGTCAATATATCTCAGCTCTACAGGAGGTCGGTTGCGGCCCTGATAGCCCAGTGGTAACGTATCTGACTATAAAGCTGGATGTCACAGTATCGAACCCATCACGGAGCTTTGGTTCCCTCAAGATTGCAGGTTCACCTTATTGACGAGTGCCAAATGGCACGAAACTTAGGTCAATAGTTTCCTATCGACTACCTCCAACTATCATCTTAAATAATCAAATAACTAAAATAATCTTATGAAATAATTCAATGAAGTTACGTAATATTTTATATTTTAACTTTATAAGCAAATAATTGAATATTATATAGTTGAAATCATGAGTCAATTGAAGCTAGACCATCATGGAAAACTTGTAAGCACTGGACGGCCAACTCGTCCTATTGTGGGACTCCTCAGCAGTGCACATCCACGATCCCGCCCTACGAGATTCGAATTCAGGACCTATCAGTCTCGCGCGTGAGTACTTAACCGATAAACCCCTTCTGATTATCTACAGCTAGACAACTATTGAAAATTAAGAATTACTTAACAGTTGTATCATCCATATGTGGATATTAGTAATATTTTCATCTGTTAGTAACTTGAAACAGAATTTCTTATGTTCTAATAGGAAAACAATGAACATTGAAGTATAAATTTTGACAACGGATAACTTTTGAGCGATAAAAAGAAAACCAAAATTGAAAATGTGACCTAGTGTGTTATGATATGAGATGATAACTGTCTTTTTCTCCAGTAATCAAAAAAACTGTATTATCTAAAATTTTCAAGTATATACTGTTATGAATTTAAAAGATCATCGGCAATTGGTTGTGATTGAGGTAAGATGGTGGTTGGAGGTGGTCAACAAGATAGCATTCGATCAGCACAAAGAAGGACTTGACATACATGACATTGATCACCACCCAGTGATCAATCAGTTGTGATTCGTTGTGATTTTATGACCGTCTTTTATCACGTTATTTAATCATCAATCGGAATTCGACTTATTCAGCTATGAAATGACTAAAATCTCCACAAAACCCTTTGTGATAATAATCATATGCTCACTAGTGACTGACTCCATGAGGTATTTCCTGGAGTTCTAGTGAGAAGCAGAGATCAGTGAAGTTCAACCAGGTTTGTGGTGACATAGTAACTCACCAAATAAATGGTAGATGTGTCGCTCAATTTCGTGGATTGGTTGAAATTAGACATTAACACCGTTGGATGCCGGCCGCCTCAGCGGTCTAGAGTTTAAGTGCTCGCACGCGAGACCGATAGGTCCTGGGTTCGAATTTCGTGAGGCGGGATTGTGGATGCGCACTGCTGAGGAGTCTCATAATAGGACGAAACGGCCGTCCAGTGCTTCCAGGTTTTCCCTGGTGGTCTAGCTTCAATTGACTCACGCTTTCAACTTAGAAAAAATTATACGGTTATTAATCTTGACCACTTTTATGTAAGCGTATGTGTGTCCATTTCTTATCTTACTCATCACAGGCCCATAGCTTATTTTTGTGTGACTGTAAATATTGATTAACGCTTGATTAAATGGAGTTGGTTCACTCGTCTTCTCCACTGCACACTATCTCACTTCACTCTCTTTTCTTCGCTTTATTCGCTTCATTCCTCTGATTGTCGGTTCAAATCAATGTGTATACAAAATATACGTATTCGAAATCCATTTCCGTATTTGGATTATTGAATTCCGTTATTCACTAACGCAATTCAAGCCGGTGATTATATTCGAGGATCGACGATATGTTTATTTCAATAACAAACATTCATACAATATTACTGAACTGAGATACAGGGCCACAAAAGTGGTGAGACCAACGTGATAACATCGTCCGATCTAATTGATATCATAATGAAGGGCTTTACTATAAATCTAATTAGAGAGATACTCATCAAAATGTAAATCTTGATACTAGTTTTCTTCAATGAGTTACTATCTCACAATAGACCCGGTTGAACTCCACTGGGTTCAAGTCTCGCGAGGCGGGATCATGGATGCTCACTGCTGAGGAGTCCCCCAATAAGATTAAATGGCCGTCTAGTTCCTTTCAGGTTTTCCATAGTGGTCTAGCTTCAATTGATTCATGATCTCAACTATTAAAATTACTAGTAATATCTACAAAACCACTTCTGATATGAAGAGATTATAACTAAAAAAATATTAATTAGTCAATATTAGAATTCCAGACAGTGAATGTTATAAAATGAAACAGTTTAAAATCTTGTGATTCTTATTGATTTGTCTCTTTTGCTTATAAATTCGAACTAGTTTATATCAAATTTCTAAGTATTTTTAATTTCTAGGTAAAATTTAAGTGTCTAGATCTTTTAAGATCGAAATTATACTGTGAGTAAGTTATCAGAAGGGGTTTTTGTGGAGATTTAGTATTTTCATAGTTGAAAGTGTGAGTCAATTGAAGCTAGACCACCAGGGAAAACCTGGAAGCACTAGATGGCCGTTTCGTCCTATTGTGGGACTCACCAGCATAAATAAATTGTAAAGTAGTTTTTTTCTTCTTAAAGATATTATCTTACTACTAGATAATATCAAATGGTAGAACGAATATGAGTACTGTTTAACCAGCTAGGTGGAATGCTAGAATATCTGGTCTACCTGTTCCTGCCATCTAGATATTTCAATCAGTTATCTAAATTTGTTTGTTTCAATACATCACTATAGCTATTAATCGAATAACCAATTCAAGTGCGTTCGTGAAAAGTTTACGACTTTTCTCTGTACAAGTTACGAAAGAGCTCAATGAAAGATATTCTGGTTGCTGGCAATATACATCAAAAGAATGTACATTATTCAGATGTCGAGTGACTGAACTGCTAACATCTAACTGGTGATCATTCAATATCTGTCTTCAGGATCAATCAAGAAATCTTGAAACGGAAACTTGTTGAAATACTTTGTGCTGAGAATTTTATCAGTCAGTCAGTTGGCTACAACGTAGGACCAAGCACATATATGCGTCGGTCCAAGTTGCCATACATCGTTAGCACAACAAGATGAACACCGGATTCATAGAAGTAGTTAATTTAGTGGTGGTAGTATTTAAGGATATCGGTCTATGCTCCATTGAGAGTAACGGGCGAAAGTAAGTAAGTATATAAGGATATAGTATAGGAAGGAAGAAAGTTATGAAGTTATTTTAATCTCAAGGTTTAAGGGAAGATATAGAGTGTATAAACCTGCACCATTGTGATCGATTTTGAGCCATTTCATCTAGAGTCTCCAACCATTGATTACGATAGTCACGCGGACTCCCACCAAGTAGTCTGCATCTACCAATTCTATATTGTACTAAAAATATAATATTGAATAAAGCTAGTAATAATAATAACAATAGTAGTGATAAAATTAATAACATCACGATTTCTGATAGAACGAACCAAAATTGAGGCGAAAAAGAAACTTTTAAAATATTGAGTCGATGACCTTTGGTTGTCACGACTCTCTGAATCAAAGATAACTAGTTTAAAAAACTAACATCATTCATCAATATGTTTAACTTCAAAGACTAACGGACAACTGGTTCAGTCGAGTATTCAAATCTTCAGTACTTCATGGGAGAAAAGTCCCGATAGAACTGTGTTACTTGAATTAGAAGGTTTTAATTGCACAGCTTTCATTGTCGACTTGGACGGCATCATTAGCATCTGTACTCTACTCATATTAATTACTTATTTAGTGTAGGAATGTAAATAGCAAACAATGTGTATGATGAAATATCTTTAATTGCATACTATATTATATAATGCATATCATAACAGTAAAGACTGCATAGTATCTGCAGATTAAGCGTTAAGAACGATAGGACGTAAAACTAATAGATTAACTATACATATCAAGATAAAACGAAAGATGTTTTGTAGCTTGTCCTGACCGACTCTGATACAGATATGCAAGCTTCCTAAACTGTGACCCAACCAGCTTCATAAGTGGAATGACCAAGAGTGTATAGAAAGCTCTTATTGGCTAACCGAGTCGATATACATGTATATTCTCCCTCTCTCTGTATATATATACATATGGATAGATAAATAGATGATGTAATAGAAAGATTGTAATGCTGATTACGTAATGTGGTCAGTAATAAAGAAAGATTATGTCTGTGCAAATGAAAAGCCTTGTAAAACTGATAAGTTAGCAACAGTTGATAAATGTAAATGAAGTAAGATGATTAAATTGGTTTTGTTACGATATACATTGGCTACAGAGAGATTACATGAAATGAAATGATGTCAGTAACAATTATATATAAACTCATGGGAATACGAGAAATAGTGTAAGAGAGAGTGGAATATTTTCTCATACGAAATGTAATCATAATCTTTTGGATAATGTTACTTATGAATGTAGTACAATGGCATTTATATTCACTTTATATCATGTAGTCAATAAATTATTAACATAATACCAAGTCATTACCACAGTTGTTATGATTTTATCAAAATTTCTCAAGTATTTCAAGTTGTAATTATGTATGATAGGCTTCGAAAGGAAGTTCTCGGAGTTCTAGTGAGAAGCTGCGACCAGTGGAGTAGAATCTGTGTCAGGTGGAAACGGTTACCCACCTCAGACAGTGGATGAGTGGTTGAGCAAGATCATGAATAGATCAAAGTTAGACATTAACATAGTTCGATACCGGCTAAATGGTCTAGAGGTTGGGCGTTCGCGCGCGAGACCGAACCTTCTAGTTTTGAGCCCCATATATAGGTAGGATCATGGATACACACTTCTGAGGAGTCCCATACTAATGCGAAACAGACGTCCAGTAATTTCAGGTTCTCAACAGTGATCTAACATTCATCGACTCATGATCTCAATCATAATTATGTAATAGCTATAAGCTAATTATCATAATTAAAGTGAAAATCACTATGTAGACGAAAAGCACACCAAAAATAACTGTTTATTTAGAAAGAAATACGCAAAATTTCAGTACAGAAATAAAGCTTTTATTGATGATCTGCTAAGTACTTCTACTGTTTATACAATTTTGTTCTTAGTTCAATTTCAAGTTAGTTCGTTTAACTTGTTGGATATATATAAGTAATGGTTGTGTTAAGAGGTAAATTACCATAATTGATTAAATATTCGAGAATATAATGATGGATAGTGTCTAGCAGTGGAATCCAGGACGCTCGATTCTTCCTATTTCGGACCCGTCATCTGGATGTACCTGCATCTCTGAGTTGATGTTCACTCCAGGACTCGAACCCAGTACCGTTCGCTTCAAACGGCATCGTGTTATCCACTTAGCTACTGAGTCCTGATAGCCACCTGCTTGTGTAATGGGTTGAGGCTATATTCACTTGGTATTGTTTACTTGTATCTTCCCATTGTTATTTAGGACTGCGATTGATTAGTCTCTTGTTGGCTGGGTTCGAGTTCCAGAGTTAACATCAACTCTGAGATTCAAGTACATCCAGCTGACAAGTCTCAAATAGGACGAAACGCTCACTCACTGCTGGCCACTATCCATCATTATTTATAAAGCCTGTGATTTCAGGCAGTATTGAGGCAGTCCGCACAGGTTGCACATATGCCAACAAGAGACTGATCTGTTACAGTACTAAATAACAATGGGAGGATACAAGTAAACAACACCAAGTGAATTCGAGAATACAGTTGTTAACTAATAAGTATTCATCTTCAAATAATGAAATATGATGGTACTTAGGCGTTTATTTAACAACAACACATCATCTTGGACAACATAATTTGCTAGATGATGAAACTGAAATAAAACAATAAGAAGGGGGTTTGTGGAGATTCTAGTAATTTTTTTATAGTTGAAATCATGAGTTAATTAAAGCTAGACCACCACACTATTACTACTCTCCTATTTCTGCACACGAACGAACCTTTGGATTTAAGCATTCCTTTTATATTTCACGCCTTTTCTCTCGTGTTCAAGTCGCTGTTTAGATTTAGCTTGGGGGTTACTAAAAGAGCTTAAGAACTGAATCTAACGTTGAATTAGAGGACTTATCAACTCTAAATTCGAAAAATAATCAGATCAAAACACAATTGTTTATGAATGAGAGACATTGTATATTAGCATATGAATAAAGAACAAATAAATATATTTACTAGAAGCGGGTTTTGTGGAGATTTTAGCAATTTTATAGTTGAAATCATAAGTCAACTGAATATAGATCACTATGGAAAACCTGGAATCACTGGATAGCTATTTCATCCTATTGTGGGGCTCCTCAGCTAAGCGCATCCGCTACTCCGCCTATTGAGATTCGAACCCAGAAGCAGTGGTGGACGGTTGCTAAATTTCGTGGATTGGTTGAAATTAAACATTAACACCGTTGGGTGCTAGCTCAGTGGTCTAGAGATTAGGCACTCACGCGCGACTGATAGGTCCTGGGTTGGAATCTCGTGAGGCGGGATCGTGGTTTCGCACTGCTGAGGAATCCCACAATAGGACGAAACGGCCATTGAGCAGTGCTTTCAGGTTTTCCATGGTGTTTAAGCTTCAATTGACTCATGATCTTAACTATATAAAATTACTAAAATCTCCACAAAACCCCCATCTGACAATGATCATATGCTCACTAGTGACTTGCTCCAAGAGGTATTTCCTGTAGTTAAGGCTAGACCACCATGGAAAACCTGAGAAGCAGTAACCAGTGGAGTTCAACCAGGTTTGTTGGGAGATATCAACTCACTGAAGACAATGGTGAATGGTTGCTCAATTTCGTAGATCGGTTGAAGTTAGATATTGACACCACTGAGTGCTGGATAGATCAGTGGTTCCAGAGGTTTAACGCTCACGCACGAGATTGATTGGCCGTGGGTTCGAATCTCGTGAGGTAGGATCATGGATGCACACTATTGAGGAGTTCCACAATAGGACTAAACGGCTATCCAGTGCTTGCAGGTTTTCCATGTTGATCTAACTTTAATTGACTCATGATTTCAACTATAAAATGCATATTTACGTCTTTCCTTAATATTACTATAACCTAATTTCATGTTTCTCACTGTTATTAATAATTATTTATAACTCATAATGAAAAATAATTTGCGAAAAGTTAAATCAAAGGTAATATGTATGTGTAAAGTAATATTTTCATGTAGACCCTCCTCAGGAACCTATTTATATCATAGTAGACCGACCACATTGATATATAAATAGACGGTATATATATATACAATTCATAATACATATACTTATAATATTAAAACCATAGTATTGTAATATATATGAAAACACCATGAACAAGTAAATAGATATTTTAAGTAACAAATTCAATGTAACATTAAAATGTCATATATATTACTAATAAATGAAGTAAGTAATAGTTGAATTTATGAGTCTATTTAAGCTTGATCACCGTTGTAAACCTGTAAACACTGTATAGACGTTTTGATCCTAGTATGGGACTTCTTGGATATGTGTATCCACGATCCAGGACGTGGGACTTGAACTCAGAATTTTCTGTCTCATATGCAAATGCTTAATTATACTAGAACGAAACAGCCGTTCAGAAGTTTCAGATTTTTAATGGTAGTCTGGCTTAGATCGACTCATGAATTCAATTGTTATAATACTACAATCTTCACAAACCTGCTGTTGTGAGTTTACAAAAAGCCGTCGCCAATTCGTTATGACTTTATTTCCGGCTTTTTATCACGTGAATTTCTCCACTAACCGGAATATGACTTTTCCAATCTTAACACTGTGCCAAATCAAATTTTATCACCCTTATTGGTCCCTTGACCGCCTAACCCTTCCTATTAAGTCGAGGAAACCAGTTGCAGCTTCTGCTATGCGGATCATTTATTCCAAGCATACTCGGTTTATATACCAGCCAAATAGACCTCATCACACCATAAAATAGAAAATAATATTTGTACAATATCCGGCCAAATGTGGCTGTGAACGTGGGAGACAATAATCAATAAACTGAATATAATTTAGGGACAGTAAATTGTATAATAATAATCTATAAGTCAAAATAAAGCTTATAATAAGATGAATATAGATATACACAATCTAATTACTCAATAGTTAAATAATAAGAATTGACTTAGAGTAATCGTCCATTAATAGGTCCCGGAAGTTACCCGTACTTATATCTTCGCTAGCTGCTTAAACTTTCACAGTTTTGTGAAAGGTAATTGAAAATGCTTTACATAATTATTTACTGGATTCTTTCGCTTTAAAAATGTTTTCGTACAGGTTCTCTAAAGCAATAAAAGCTGATAAACGTTTTCTTCTTCAGATTTTCATGTGCAGATGCATCATTGACTTGAGAGAACCTTAAAGATTGTTCGGTTTATCAACTGACTTTAGTTAGACAACAATAACAAACCAAAAATCATCAAGGAGGTGATTCGTTTTTTTTATAGGATTATTTACTCATGCACACTAATGGCCTCATCAGAGATATGATCCAGAACCTACATTCCTTACAATATAGGTGTATCCTTTAAACCGTCGAATTTTCTTATGAAAAGCTGATACGATTGATTTCCAATAACATTGAGAATAAGACGCTCACCAGGTATGACGTTGAATGACGAACAAATCATACCTCAACGTGACTAAAATTAGAAATGTGGATTATTGAATATTAAACTAATTTTAGAGGCCAACACAGGAGTAAGTAAGTATATAAGCCGATAAACAACTTCAAATAAATATATTACTTATTTACTTACGCTTGCTAACACTCGTGAAATAGCATAAGTCAACCACTAGCACTCTCCATCCAAACTTGTCTTGGACAATCCTTTCCAGTTCTTTTCAGTTGATATTCATCCATTTCATGTCTGCTTCTGATTCCCGACGTGTGTTATTTGGCTTTCCGCTTTTCCGTTTCCCATTGGGATTCCAAGTTAGCGCTTGACTCTTGATGAAGTTTGGAGATTTCCTTAATGTGTGTCTTATCCACATTCATCTTCTTTTTCTAAATCTCTCAGCAACTGAAAGTTGGTTTGTTCTCTCAAACAGTAGGCTGTTATTGATAGTATCCGACCAACGGACACTTAGTATCTTGTGTAGACAATTGTTATTAAATACTTGTACTGTGTTCATCTTGTTGTGCTGATAAGGTTATGCCAACTTGGACCGATGCATATATGTGCCTGGTTGTACGTCGTAGCTGACTGACTGTATGACGTTTTTAGTGATGGTTGTAATAGCTCTTCAGGTATCTGCTCCGTACAGTAGATCTGTCTTGATGTTCGTTTTGAAGATTCTCACTTTGTTATTGGTTGAGAGTTGTTTCAAGTTCTTCAATTGTAGGAATGTTGCCCTAACTTTCCCAATCCAGGCCTTCAAATCTGCATCAGATCCTTCACTTTTATCGATGATGCTACCAAGATACGTGAAACTTTCCACATCAAATGAACATATTAATATGTATAAATTATATGTAAATTAACAACAAAGTAATGATGAGCTTCAAACAGATTTAATATTTTAACTATAATACAAATTGTAGTTTCGGTTGTTATATTAAGCCCATATAACCTTATTCTAGCTTCTGGACAAGCCAATTTACCTATCCATCATGAGTCACGTTTTGACCTTATTAATTATTTTTGGCTTCGTTCTCTCAAGTTGGCTTACCTGTCATCTCCAATGCGTGTCGTTTTTGCTTCGCTCTCTCCTATTCGCTTCATTCTTCTGATTTGGAGGGTGGAACAACACAGAGTTACTTACACATTAAACACTGATTACGTTAAACAATCAAGGAAAACCAGTGAGCACTGAATAGTTGTTTCTTTCTAGGATAAGACTTACTAAACGTATGCATACAAGCTCTTTTAACCAAAAATCGAACCTTGGACGTTCAGTCTCACCTGTAAATCCCTAACCTATAGGTCATTAAAGCTGTATACAATGGTTAACATGTTGAACTCCAATCAGTTCGTAGTATTAGGCATTTATCTTTCAATATAATTGATTGATAATTGCCTAATACTCGACACTTTTAAACTCGTCTGGTCGCAGTTCCTCACTAAAATTCAGGATTTACCTCTCGCATCTGGTCACTAGCGAGAACATAAATAGTTACTATTGGTAGGTTGCGGATAACTTTCGGTTTTATAGCTAAAATCAATGAGTGGTCATAGTAACACATGTAAACCACTGGGCCACCAAGTGATCTCGAAGTTGGGGATTAGCACGCGACATCTGAGTTTGATTCCTGGCCTTGGGATCTTTGGCACGTACTACCGAGGATCCCCCACAATGAGCAAAAAAAGCCATTCATTTTTTCCTGATTTACACTGTTTGTTTAGTTTAAAATAATGTATGATGCTAACTATAAACCTCGAGAAAATCTCCATAAACCCTATAGAGTCATTGAACAATCGTTTGTAGATGAATTAGTGATCAGTATTAAGTTTAAGCAAAATGACAATCGTAGATGCTATAGTTTATTCATCGGTAGCGTCAATCCCAAACGGACCACCTTGTAAAATTTCATATTTCAGACTTTATGTAACAGTCTATTTCGATATATGATGTCCAAATTAAGTCGACTAGATAGTGATAATAACCAATGGTGGTCTAATCAGATAATCTAACACGCTCATGAGTTAATTGTTGCTTAATCTAACTGTTGTAGATGTATGAGGACTAACTACTTGGAATCTGTAGTGTTTTGTCCTCTGAGCAGGATGATTTGCTCGTGGAGCTTTCATCGTCCTTCTGAACGAAATCATCAGCACAAACTTCGGGTAGAGGATATTCGATGCTAGAGTATGTTCACAGTATCAATATGATATTAACTTAAAAAATAGATCTAAAATGACTGTCACTATGATTCCAGATACTATTAGATACATTAACATTTTAAAATGATTTACACAAATTAAAAATAATTCATTCTTTTAAACAAAATTATGTAAATTATCAGAAGGGGTTTTGTGGAGATTTCAGTATTTCCATAGTTGAAAACGTGAGTTAATTGAAGCTAGACCACCAGGGAAAACCTGGAAGCACTGGACGGCCATTTCGTCCTATTGTGAGACTCCGCAGCAGTGAGCACCCACGAACCCGCCTCGCGAGACTCGAACCCAGGACCTACCAGTCTCGAGCGCGAGCACTTGGCCGATAGACCGCTGAGCTGGTATCCTATGGTGTTTATGTCTAACTCCAACAAATCCACGAAATTGAGCAACAGTTCACCAATTGTCTTCAGTGAGTTACTATCTCACAACAGACGTGATTTGAACTCCACTAGTCACTGCTTCTTACTAGAACTCCAGGATTTACTTTTAGAAGTCATACGCTAGTTACTGCTCGTGGAGAAACATAAGCTACCCAGCAACAGTCTCCATCCAACTCTGTTCTGTATAATACTTTCTAGTTGTTTTCAGTTACTATTCATCATTTTCATGTCTGATTCCAATTTTCGGCACAGTGTGTTAATAACATATACACAAGAAAATGAGAAAGATCAAAATGTTAATTCATTACCATGAACATTCCTAAACTTCCTTGTATTAACTGAATAGAACACTATGAAAAGTGGATAATTAAAATATAAACGAAAAATTCCGATATACTACTTCTATTTAATTAAACGATAAATTCAAACAAGCCGTAGATAAATTTACTGCCAATTACACCATCCTTTAATTAATGTTCAACCATAGTTCAAAAACCAAAATTTTCTAGAATTTTCCCTCATATTTATTGGTTAAATATTATATGCGAGAGGATAATTCTTACTGGACATTTCATACTACTTATTTCAAGACATCCAATTAAATCTGTTATGAGCACCAGATTTTTTATTTCTTTGAAAACAAATATTGGTACAAAGGAGCACCGGATACATATGCGCCGCACAAGTCACTTGATTTGTGTGTGGGCTGTGATACTGTACGGATGCCCAGACCAGAGCAAATGGTTTTCTTGAGGGGTAACATCCGTAGCTTTCGACCTAAAGGTCTGACCTACAAGGAAGTGGCACAACGTTAGGAGATGCACTCCATGGTAGTCGGTGACCAACGATTGGTTCATATGCCATTTGCTCCATCAGTATACTGGGGCCCATGTACACCATTGGTTTGGAATGAGGGTTTTCCAACTCCCCTACATGGATTCTCCATATCCGCCAACCCGAATAAATCTCCAGACATTCGTTTTTCGTTCTCTCAATTTCGTACACAACACTAATGTCACTAGAATGCAGTGAGTAGAATTTCCCTGACAGTGGCTGTATACGCGTGGACATGTGAGAGGATTTTGACAAGGGGAGCTGACTCTCCCCATCCTCGGCCGTACCATGGCATTTAAGGGCAAGCGATGAACACCTCATGGCAATGCACATCAACTCACTGAATGGAATAACCAAATAAAATAAAATTTAATGACAGAAACAATTTTCAGAGGGGGTTTTGTGGAGAGTTTAGTATTTTCACAGTTGAAATCATTAGTCAATTGAAGCTAGATCACCATCGAAAACCCGAAAGCACTGGACGGCCGTTTCGTCATATTATGGGACTCCTCAGCAGTGCGCATCCACGATCCTGCACTCGCGAGATTCGAACCCAGGACTTACCAGTCTCGGGCCGGAGCCCTTAACCGATAGACCACTGAGCCGGCCGACATCCAACGGTGTTAATGTCTAACTTCAACCAATGCACGATTTTGAACGACCGTTCACCAATTGTCTTCAGTGAGCTGTGGCCAGTGGAGTTCGACCAAGTCTGTTGTAGAGATATCAGCTCACTGCAGACAATGGTGAACGGTCGCTCTATTTCATGTATCAGTTTAAGTTAGACATTAACGCCGTTAGATGCCAGTCGGCTCAATAGTCTAGAGGTTAAGCGCTAGCTCGCGAGACTGATAGGTCCTGGGTTGGAATCTCGTGAGGTGGGATCATGGGTGTGTACTGCCGAGGAGTCCCACACTTGGATGAAACAGCTGTCTAGTGCTTGCAGGTTCTCGATGGTGGTCTAGCTTCAATTGACTCATGATCTCAACTAATAAAATTACTATAATACCCACAGAAACCGCTTCTGACAATAGAATTCAATTCAACCGTTGTAAACAGAAAAATATTTACAAATTACGGGTAAATTTTTGTGGAAATTGTTGAATTTCATTGAAGCTATGAGACAATCTATGTTAGACCACTGTTGAAAACCTGAAAGTACTAGACGGCTATTTCTACGTAGTATTGCACTATTTGGTAATGAGATGAGGTTGTATGTGGTTCAAGAGAAACCATGAAATAAAAAGAAATCATTTTATTCTATAAACCTTATTGTTCTTGCTCTATCTGAATTCTATCATATATATCATTTGAACTATTGGAATTTTAGGTAATGAATTATTCACGTTTATATCTTTCATACGTATATATAAATACATATTGTTATAACTCGTAGCCTTGTGTACCATTAATATATAACGTAATAGTACCACCAATTAGAGAAAAGTGACTTATAGACCGAACCAATGACGTAAAAACGCATCAGAGCGGTCTAGAATCCTCATCGATCTTTCTCCCTGACTAACTCTGCCTGTTGAGTTCACAACACCAATAACAGCCTCTTCGATATATATCATGTATTTCAAACATACTGGGTTTATATAGAAACCAAACAGACCACATCATACCATAAAATAGTAAGCAACATTTGTACAAGATTTAGCCAAAAGCGACTGTGAATGTGGGAGACCGTAATTGATAGATCGCTGATAACTCAAGAACGATATATCATATAATAATAATCAATGGGTCAAAATAAACTTTACAATAAGAGGAACATGAATATACATAGTTTAGTTATTTAATAGTTATTGAATAAGAATATATGTATAGTATTAGTCCATAAATAGACTCCAAAAATTACCATTCATTATTCTCGTCTAGATATATCACATATATACATCTATATATTCGGATTAGATTGTTGTGTTTTAAAATATTCTCATGTATTATGAAGTGTTCAAATAGTTTACTTCTACTTCATATACATGGCGGCCTGTTTAAACATCTGAGCCACCTGTTCCTGTCATCTAGATATTTCAACAAGTTATCTAATTTCGTTTGTTTTAATGCATCATTATGCCTATTAATCGCACAACCTATTTCAGGTGCGTTTCTGAAAAGTGTAAGACCTTTCACTGTAAAGGTTACAGAAGGCTTAATCAGAGATATCGTGGTTGCTGGCAATATGCAGCGAGAAGAACGTACATTATCCAGATGTCGATTGACTGGGTTGCTAAGTTCTAACTGGCGATCACTCAATATTTATGGTTAGGAAGGACGAAGAAGTAAGAAATGGAAACTTGTTGAAGTACTTTGTGCTGAGAATTCTATATTGTACCAAAAATATAATATTGAATAAAGCTAATAATAATAATAACAATAATAATAATAATAATAAAAATACCCGAAGTTTGTGCTAATGATGTCGTTCAAAAGGACTATGAAAGCTCCATTACCAAACTATTCAGCTCAGAGAACAAAACTCCATCAAAATCACCGACTTGTGTTACAAATCTTCTCCACCATGTTATTCTCATGTCTTTAATAGAGATAAACAATTACTTTCTTGATTATCAGATAAAGCACATGTTTATTAATCTATACGGTATTTGTCTTTTAAATCTTTGAAATATGTGTATGAAATCAAATAGTTTTCAAATAGTTTTATATTCATTTGATGAATGAATATTTCATGTACTTACTTACTTACGCCTGTTACTCCCAATGGAGCATAGGCCGCCGACCAGCTAATATTTCATGTATAATTGTGATATTTATTGACAATCTCATTTCAATCAACAACTTTCATTCTACTTGATTTTTCATTCAATGAGTTAATATACATTACAATGTAATGCTTATATCTGATATAAGAGGATATCTTGAAATCAATAGTATGAAATATCTAATAAAAATTATCCTCTTAAATATAATATTAAGCTAATAAATGTAAGGGGAAATTCTTGAAAATTCTACATATTGCACTTATAGTAAAAACTGAGAAGTGGTATAATCAATCTCATATTCAGGATTGTGAATATGCAATTCTGAAGAGTCTCACAATAGAAAGAAACGACTGTTCAATGCTTGCAGATTTTCTATGATGGTCTAGCTTCAATTGATTTATGATCTTAATTATATAAAAACATATTTAATTATTTATGATTAAAATGACAGAAAATCGATAAAATGAGGAAACATTGTTAAATGAATAGATATATTCGATAAATAATGTGTACAAGACTTGAGTAATGATAAAAATTGAACATTTCAAAAAATACTACTACTGATAACTAGTCAGTATTATGACGATTCGGTTTCTCACATCTTACTTACTTACTTACTTACTTACGCCTGTTACTCCCAATAGAGTATAGGCCTCCGTTCTCACATCTTATACAGTTGATATTACAAAAAGACTGTGGTCTTTTTTTCATTTACCCTAATGATAAATTTTAACGGTATAAACTGAAATGTTAAAAGGATAGTGATTGTATGAAATGTTATATATATATATGGGTTCTGAATTTCTGAGTTTGCCCTGAATTAAATTATATCTAGCTGTAACCACGTCTAAATGTGATTGATATAGCCAGTCCCGGTATTTTATTTTATTTTATTTGAACACATAAATATTGATACAAAGAGGCACCAGATATATATGCACCGCACAAATCTAATTCGATTTGTGTGAGGGCTGTGATACTGCCCAGGTGCCCAAACTAAAGCTGGTGGTTTTCTTAGGGGACTACACCCGGAACCTTTGACCTGAAGGTCTAGTCCACAAGGTAGTGGAGCATCGTGAGGAGATGCAGTCACATGGTAGCCGGTGACCAACAATTGGTTCATACGCCATTTGTTCTCTCAGGATACTGGGGCCCATGTGCACCATTGGTTTGGAATCAGGTTTTTCCAACTCTCCTAGGTAGACTTTCCGTGTCCACGAACCCGAATGAAGGGCCGGAAATTCGCTTTTTGTCCTCTCAATTTTGTAAACAACACCCGTCGTGCGAGAAGGCAGTGAGTAGGACTTCCCTGACAGTGGCTATGTACGCGTGGCCATATGAGATCATTTCGAGAGGGAGAGCGAACTCTCCCCACTCTCGGCCATACCAGAGCATTTGGGGGCCAGTGTCGGTGAAAAGTGTCAGTAATAATTACCAATTACGTTGCTTTTAAACTAAGCAGAATTATTGTATGATAGGTTTGAGGAAGGAAGGAAAATGAGAAAAAATTGATCGATAATGTAAAGAATAAATTTTGATAAAAGTTGTTTTAGTGAATGGTCCTGAATAGATTAATGGTGATGTCTTGAAGTATAAATCTCACGGTAATCATCAATTTCGTCAAGATTATAAGTACCAACTACTGATAAATATTCAATACTTTCTGTTAATTAATTTGTTCTGGTTGTACAGGACAGTAAATATCTGGACTAAGTACCTTATTGGTTAACATGACGGTGTTTGAAGCGAACGATACTGGGTTCGAGTCCCAGAGTAAACATCAACTGTGAGATTCAGGTACATCCAGATGATAAGTCATAACTAAGATGAAACACGTTTTCTGGATATCATTGCTAGTCATGATCCATCTGCGCTTATAGTTTATGTTGATTGTTTTCATTTATCTAACGCAAAAATTAACACAAACTTATGTTTATCAGTTTAATGAATTATTGCTATGTGATTGTCTTAGATCCCGATCGTTACTGCTACCTTGACGTGGTGGTCGGGCTTGTCTATCGTGATGAAGCAATCGAGCTATGCTGGCTGGAACAATCGTTCCTCGAGGTCCTACCATGCCAGACAGGTAGGTTGAAGAGCGGTGAGACTGAAAGCAGCAAACCCAAGGTCCGAAGGCGAAGTCGTACTGCTGACTGTACAGAGGTGTGACAGCAGTAAGGTGTTTCCTTCAGACAACCGGCATGACAGCGATGCTGCCTTCCCACAAGGAGGGTGGGGTTAGAAAAGGTCGACCCTAAAAATGCACACCTCGCCTTATACCACGGATATCCTTCCCCGGCGGTAAGGTTTTTTGAAGAACGAAGCTAAAACAAAAACTACTCACAAAAAGGTCGTGTGTGACCGACCTCAAGAAGTTGTCCCTTGGGCACTGCGGTCACGCTCTCAGGTCATTAAGACCACTTCTAACCCAATTTCCTTTTCAGGTACCCCTAGAAGAACCCTTACACGGTGTGGGCAACCGGGAAGTGATAATTGCCCTCATACCTCTAACAGCACTCAAGACCACTGTATTCATAATCAATCTCCTTCTTCAATTCCTACTATTCCTTCTACCTTGACTTTCAACACTAAACGTCCTCTTCCGGTTTCCTCCTCAAGTGTCACCATGACCAACGATTCTAGTGCGCGAAACGCTGTCCCAGGTCTACTAAAACCTCGCTCCAAACTACACATTGGAGCCTTCAACGTACGTACCCTATGCCAAATCGGTCAACAGGCCTCCTTAGCTAAAACCCTAGAATCTCGTACCATTGATGTATGCTGTGTCTCCGAAACACGCATACAGGATCCCAGTGTGGTCATTCACTTGACCTCACCTCGCCAAAATGGACAGCCAACGAAATACACCCTCCGTGTATCTGGCGACCCGTTGGCTAGTTCTCGCGGACTTGCAGGTGTAGGCATAGTACTAAGTACAAGGGCAGAACAGGCACTACTAGAATGGATCCCAGTTAACAGTTGCCTGTGTGCTGTCCGGCTAAATGGCTCCGTAAGAACTCGGAAGGATAGGGACACACGTCGTTGCCTTTTCGTCGTTTCTGCCTACGCTCCCACTGACTGCAGCCATGATGAAGTGAAAGATGACTTTTACAGAAAGCTCTCTGAGCTTCTTCAGAAAGCTAAGCGCTCAGACATAGTAGTCGTAGCGGGTGACTTTAATGCCCGGGTAGGCAGCTTAAATCAAACAGAAAGACATTTAGGTGGGTGTTTTAGTATTCCGGATCAACGAACCGATAATGGTGATTGTCTGTTGCAACTATGCTCAGACAATCGTTTATTTTTAGCAAGCACTAATTTTAAACATAAGGAGAGACATCGTCTAACATGGCGACCACCTGCACCAAACCAACGATGGACTCAAATAGACCATATTGTCATCAGTCATCGTTGGAGAGGCTCAATAGAAGATTGTCGCTCGTATTGGAATACTTGTTTAGACTCTGATCACGCTTTAATACAAGCGCGCATTTGTCTGCGCCTCAATGGACGCAGGAAAAGTACACTAAGAAGACCCATTAGGATTGAACTGGAGGACGAGAAAGCCAAATGCGAATTCCAGAAACAACTGAGTTCACATCTAGGCAGTTCTGTAAACAAGACTGACCCAGATGCTGCTTGGAAAGACACACGGACAGCTGTGGAAACAGCAGTAACATCTATTAGTCATTTAAACCATAGGTCTCCAAAAAACCAATGGATTTCTTCTAAGTCTATTTCACTGATGGATTCGCGTAAACTCATCCCATCAGGCTCTGAACATGACGAAGAGCGTAAAGAAATTAGATCTAGGTTAACTAAAAGTCTAAGGAACGATCGTGAGCAGTGGTGGGCAACGAAAGCCAAAGAGATGGAAAAGGCAGCGGCTGTAGGCAACACCAGACAACTATTCAGACTAATAAAAGAAACCGGAATTAAGAAGTCAAGTGTAAGTGAGACAATCTCGGAAAAAGACGGAACCCTTATCTGCTCTCAACCCAAACGTTTAGAACGATGGGCGGAACACTTTAAGGAGCAGTTTAGCTGGCCTTCAGCTACTGCACAACTACCCACTATTCCTAGAAAACCTGAATGGAACATTGAAGTAGGCCCCCCGACCTTACTTGAAGTTCAAAAGGCTATAGGTAATCTGAAACGAGGAAGAGCAGCTGGTCCAGATGGATTGGCTCCAGAGGTCTTTAAATATGGTAGTCTAATTTTAGCGATTAGGTTGACTAATATTCTGGCTAAAATCTGGGAGACGGATGCAATCCCATCCGACTGGTCACAATCACTGATTGTCCCAATATATAAAAAGGGGTCAAAATCATCCTGCGATAACCATAGAGGGATTAGTCTGACTAACATAGTATCTAAAATACTAGCCTCAATAATTATCAGGCGCCTAACTAAGACTCGTGAACTGCAAACACGAGAAAACCAGGTTGGCTTCAGACCTGGTCGTGGCTGTATCGACCACATATTCACCATTCGTCAAGTTTTAGAGCACAGACACGCTTATCGGCGTCCGACAATGATAGTTTTTCTTGACTTGAAAGCAGCATTTGACTCTGTAGACCGAGAGGTTCTGTGGCAGTGTCTGTCATTGAAAGGTGTACCTGAGAAGTACATAAACCTTGTGAAGGCTCTTTACTCGAACACTACCAGTCGAGTGAGAGCTTATGACGAACTGTTATATGATTTTACAACCTCAAGTGGTGTCCGTCAAGGCTGTCCACTATCCCCCTTTTTGTTTAACTTCATTATAGACCTGTTGCTGGAAATAACACTCTCGTCGACTGAATTTACAGGAATTGATCCCCTACTAGGGGGAACACTAAGCGACTTAGAATACGTAGATGACATAGTCCTGTTTGGTGAAGACGCTGGCAAAATACAGAGTCTTCTGTTGGAACTCAGTAATAATGACAGGATGTTTGGGATGCGTTTCTCCCCATCCAAATGTAAATTGTTACTCCAGGACTGGCCTGCGTCAACACCCGAACTAAGGATAGGGAATGAAGTAGTCGAACGCGTCGACAACTTCACTTATCTTAGAAGTCTGATCAACCCTAATGGGTTGGTGTCTGACGAAATCTCAGCACGGATTCAAAAAGCTCGTTTGGCTTTTGCCAACTTACGTCACCTATGGCGAAGACGAGATATCCGTCTATCAATTAAGGGACGAGTATACTGCGCATCAGTTCGCTCTGTTCTAATTTACGGCTGTGAAACATGGCCATTAAGAGTAGAAGATACTCGTAGGTTACTAGTATTTGACCACAGATGCCTTAGAAATATTGCTCGCATCTGCTGGGATAACCGGGTAAGTAATAGTGAGGTTAGACGCAGGGTATTAGGGAACGATGGTAAATCAGTTGATGAGGTGATGAATCTTCATCGACTGAGATGGTTGGGCCATGTGTTACGTATGCCTGAACACCGATTACCACGACGGGCAATGCTGACTAGTATTGGGGATGGTTGGAAGAGAGTTAGGGGCGGCCAAACCAAAACATGGCATCAGTTTTTGAAGTCACTAACTTCTAGCCTGAGCCATGTTGGTAGATGCAGACTACCTGGTTGGGGTCCGCGTGACTATCGTAACCAATGGTTGGAGACTGTGTGTGACATGGCTCAGAATCGATCACAATGGCGTAGGTGTATACACTCTTTATCTTCCCTTAAACCTTGAGACTAAAATTGCTTCATATATCTCTTCCTTCCTATACTATATCCTTATATACAACCTTTCTTTACATACTATCACCACTAAATTAATTACTTCTATGAATCCGGTGTTCATCTTGTTGTGCTAACGAGGTATGGCAACTTGGACCGATGCATATATGTGCCTGGTCCTACGTTGTAGCTGACTGACTGACTGATTGTCTTAGATAATTACGAATACACTAGGATCCTACCTCGAATAAATTCAAATCAAATGGATAGTGTAAAATGGTATTAGTATCATAAATCTTTTGAAGATTGATCCAATTCGGACAGAGTTTAGACTTAGTGATAGGTCGGATGTGTGAAAAAATTATTAATTTATATCGTTTCAACTATTTAATTCTATAAAATTATGGAAGGTCCCCACTGGATTCGTATTTATTAGAAGACATTTGACTACCGAAACAATCATAGATTACAACTGACTGACAGCTGTATATTAGTACATTAACAGATATTTGTTAAATGATTTTGAAAAAATTAATTAGTAGATACTTAACTGTTATACCTTGTGGCCGAGTGGATGCCTAGTTAATGTATGACGTGATAAGACCGCCAATCATGAAGCAGCGAATTATCGGTTTGGAACAGTGACACACGAAAACCGTACGAGCAGCCTAGAGTGCTGACCGGTTATGCGACCTGCCTAGCCCAGCCAGTTAAGTCCAAAACACCAATAACAGCCTCTATGGTATGAATCATTATATTTCAAACATACTGAGTTTATATACCAAACAGACTGACCACAACGTACCAATAAAATGGAAAATAACATTTGTACAAGAGTTAGTTCAATGTGGCTGTGAATAGAGGGAGAAGTAATTAATAGACTGGGTATAACTCGGGAATGGTAAATCGTACAATAATACTCCAACGGTCAAAATAAAGCTCACAATGAAAGGAACATAAATATGAATAGTTTAATTGTTTAGCAAATATACGATAAAAAATATATGCATAATATTAGTTCATAAATAGATCCCAAAAGTTACCATTCACTATTGTTATCGGGATATAACTCATCCCAAATCTTATTTATTCAATTGTGATGTGTGCTACTGATGTCACGAGATATAAGTAGTATGTATCATCAATCAAAAGTGAAATGCCTGAAGGCAGTAGGTTAATAAGATGAAAGAAAAGAGAATGAAAACAAAGAATGATTGATGTGGAAACGAATTAACAATGAAGTTTGAGACAATTGATAAATATTTTGCAAATGAAGTATTTAATGTATGGATCTCAGATTATACTAAGATGTCTTATAATTTTGTATTCAAATACATTCGATTGTCCCTCCATGTGTTCTTGTTCTATACACAAGTGCCGATTTCAGTTAATAGATTATTCTGAATTTATGCTTATAAACTGCTGCCTGTTTTCACTTTCCTGTAGCATTCTTTTTCCATATCAATATGCAAGGGTCTATTTACACTTCCCAACAGCAAAGTATACCCTTATATACTAGACGAAACCTGTTAACGAATAAACTTAATTTTATATAATTGAAATCATGAGCCGATTGAAGCTAGACAACCATGGAAAACATGGAAGCACTGGACGATCGTTTCGTCCTCTTGTGCGAATCCTAAGCAGTGCGCATCCATGATCCAGCATCACGAGATTCCGTCCTACGACCTATCAATCTCGCGCGCGAGCTCTTAACCACTAGACCACTTAGTCGGCCGGCATCCAGCGATGTTAATGTCTAACTTCAATAAATCCATGAAATTGAACAACCATTCAAAATTGTCTTCAGTAAGTTGATATCTCCCAACAGACCTGGTTGAACTCCATTGGTCACTGCTTATCACTAGAACTCCAGGGTTCGAATCTCGCAAGGCGGGATCGTGGATGCGCACTGCTGGGGAGTACCACAATAGGACGAGTTGACCATCCAGTGCTTCCAGGTTTTCCATGGTGGTCTAGCTTCAATCGACTCATGATCTCAACAATATAAAATTACTAAAATCTCCACTAAACCCCCCTCTGATTGAACTTAATGTTTATACTTGATTTTATATTTCACATAAATTAATGACAAGTTGCCTGATTAAACTGATTTATTTTACAAAAGTGAGTTACACATTTAGATTTTTTTTACAATCATTCATTATCCTATTACAGTCACATGAGAATCAAATGTGTTCAGAAATGGGTGGATATACAAATGATGGATGATGGAATTACTATACTGTTCTATGTCATAACAATATAAATAGAATGAAATTTATTTGTACTCTATCCCAATTTCGATTGCATAATCATTATTTCATTTCTGCTTTCAGATCTTATTAATGTAACATTAAGGTAACTACATTTTCCTTTTTCAGAGTCAGACGAGGCTACTAAATCTCCACCTTCCTCTCTCTTCTGGTAGTCGGCTGGATTATGAAGACATCGTTATCTGAGGGAAAGCATGGAATACAATGGATAGCTCAGAATCACTTAGAAGATTTGGACTTCGCAGTTGACCTCTAGCCCTTCTAACCCATACACGCCAACAAATACAAATGAAGTTAACTAGTGTAGCAGCAGCCTCTGAATCAATAGGCCTAAACATACACAAAGAAAAAATCAAGATCCACAAATACAATACGGAAAAGACCTACTCATTAACTCTTGATGAGGATGCTCTGGAGGATGTGAAATCTTTCACTTATGTGGTTAGTAGTATCACCGATGGACGTGGAGGACCTGATGCAGGCTTAAAAGCAAGGATTGGCATAGGAAGTATATCATTCATACAATTGAATAACATATGAAAAACTCAAAATAACTCTCAACTAATATCAAAGTCACAATCTTCAATACGAACTTCGAGACAGTTATATTTTACTGTGCTGAAACTTGGAGAACAACCACAACCATCATGAACAAGCTACAAGTATTTATAAATAGTTGTCTACTCAATATACTGAATATCCGTTGGTTGGATACCATCAGCAACAGTCTACAGTGGAAGAGGACAAACTAGCTTTCAGCTGAAGAGGAAATTAGGAAAAGGATATACATTACGATAATCACAAACTGCATCACGAAGCAAGTGCTAATTTGAAATCCGGAAGGAAAGTGGAAAAGAGGAAGGCCAAATAACACATTACGTCGTAAATTGGAAGCAGATATGAAAAGGATGAATAGTGACTGGAAGGACTGGAAAGGATTACCCAGGATAGGCTTGAATAGAGAATGCTAGTGGTTGACTTATGCTACTTCACGAGTAATAACAGGCGTAAGTATGTAGGTACGTAAGTGTTGTTCTTTTGTTGTTCATTTTTCATTACTTTTTTTGAATATTGTATACATATATTACTTACAAAAATATTACTTTATTCAATACTGTAAATTTGGTTCTGATGAAATAATGATAAAAACGATGATTATATAATTTTATAGTTGAAATCATGAGTCAATTGAAGCTAGGTCATCATGGAAAACCTGCAAGCACTGGACGGTCGTTTCGTCCTACTATGGGTCTCCTCAGCAGTGCGCATCCATGATCTCGCCTTTGCGAGTTGATATTTAGCTTCAACTATAAAATTACTAAAAACTACACAAAACACCCCTTCTGATAATAATCATTTGCTCACTAGTGATTGGCTTCAAGAGGTATTTCCTGGAGTTTTAGTGACCAGTTGAGTTCAACCAGGTCTATGATGAGACATCAACTCACTTTAGATAATGGTGAACGGTTGCTCAATTTCGTGGATTGGTTAGGGTTAGACATTAACACCGTTGGATGCCAGCCAGCTCAGTGGTCTAAAGGTTAAGCGCTCGCTCACGCGACTGATAGGTCGCGGGTTGAAATCTCGTGATGCGGGATCATGGGTGCACACTTCTGAGAAGTCCCAGAATGGGATGAAACGGCCGTCTAGTACTTGCAGGTTTTTCATGGTGGTCTAGCTTCAATTGACTCATGATTTTAATTTTCAAAAATATTCTATAATAACAAATAATTGTATTATATTTAACATATATGAAAATATATGATCCAACTGAACATGGTGCCAAACTGAATTTGTTTGATAATGGTTCACTTGAAGTAAGTGTAAATATTTATAAGTACTTATGGATTTGATATCTATGAATAACAACTGGAAAGAACTGGAAAGCAGATAGCAAGGGATAGGGTTGGATGGAGAACGCTGGTGCGTGGCCTGCGCTCCTCCACGAGGCCCCCAAAAGCCCTAGTACGGCTGAGAGTGAGGAGAATCAGCTCGCCCTTTCAAAAGGCTCTCACATGGCCACGCATGTAGAGCCTCCACCATGGAAGTCCTACTCACTAACTTCTCGTGACATTAGGGTTGTATACGAAATGGAGAGGACGAAAATAGAATTTCCGGCACTTTAACCGGGTTCGTGGACACGGAAAGTTCACCTAGGGGAGTTGAAAAACCCTCATTCCAAACCAATGGTGCACATGGGCCCCAGTATCCTGAAGGAACAAATGGCGTATGAATCAATTGTTGGTCACCGGCTACCATGTGACTGCATCTCCTCACGATGCTCCACTTCCTTGTGGATCATATCTTTTGGTCAAAGGCTCCAGGTGTGGCCCCCTAAGAAAACCACCTGCTTCAGTTAAGGCACCTGGGCAGTATCACAGCCCTCACACAAATCGAATGAGATTTGTGTGGCGCATATATATCTGGTGCCCCTTTGTACCAATATTTATGTGTTTAAATAAATAAAATAAAAATTTTCCACGAGGGGTAACAGGCGTAAGCAAGTAAGTAAGTTATAGATTTGAAATGTTTAGATTAGAAGCTAAGAAAATTGGGAATTTGTGTAATCTAAATATCATCAGACATAGTTAATAGATTTGATTAGAGCATGTTATCTTTTCTAAAATTACAATATGTCAATAAACATAAACTATGAATGTGTATCTTGCATATTTAGATGGTATTGTAACTCTTCTACAATCGATTCCGATTATGGTTAAATCTTGATTAAACCCTTTTATTAACTTACTCAACAGACAATGTTATTTAAACAGTAACAATTCATATATTTCTTTGTTCTATTGTGATCCCTATCATATCCTGTATAAACGTTTACGCTTGATTCACATGTGATAGCCTACATATGTATCTCTCTCTAGCCTAAATGTTGATAGTTTAAAGATCGTTCGATGAATGTTTCTCTTTTTCATGTATATATGTGCCCAAATCCTATTATTAAGATTTTTCATGCTTAGTTATGTCTTATTCGATTTAATTATAAATTTGCCTCTGTATTTGCTCGCATAGCCGCACACACAGATTCTCCTCTCTACTTTAAATCCTCTCGATGTGCTTATAGCTTTGTGATCTGTGCTATCCGCTAATAAACTGTAGTTGCCGCTTCTTATTACCTTCTGATTTCAAACACCGTTGAGATTTATATAATAACGGTTATCAAGGTAATTGATTAACGAAGCTCAGCCACTACAATGGTACTATGTTATATTTTATAAAAGACCATTGAATCACATTCAAGTGATTTTCAGAACATTCACCAGCTTACTAGGGTCAAAAAAGGTTAGAAATAATTGTGAAGAATTAGTTATAGTATTTACAGTTAAAAATTAGGGTTAGGAACTGAAGTTGTGGTTTTTATCACAAATTGACATTAGCTACAGTGTGAACATTCTATTTAGCCATATAAATGAATGAATAAGTTTAGCCCAAAAATCCAAAACATGTTATCTTAAACATTATTAAATTCCCTTAGTATTGTTTGTTTGAATCTTCCTATTGATGTTTAGGACTGCAACTGATCATGCAGGTATACTCAGGCTGACAAGCCCCAAATAGGACGAAAACGCGCTTCCTGGGTTCCACTGCTAGCCACTCTCCATCTTTGCTTAAACATTATTAGCCCATCTATAAATTATAATCTTGAAAAATATAATCAACGTACTAAATGTAGTGGTTATTCAAAGGAAATATTTACAAGATTATGTACCAGATGGTTAAAGCTAACTGATAAAATCTAGTTCCCTCTTTATCGGCAACTAAAAAAAGTTAGTCTGAATACTGATTATTTGATTCTTTCTCATAATCTTTATGAAATTTGTCAATTTATTTGACAGATAATATCTAGTTGAAATCATGAATCAATGGAAGTTAGACCACTATGGAAAACCTGTAGGCACTGGACGACCGTTTCGTCCTATCGTGGGACTCCTCAGCAGTAGATTTTAACCACGTCTGTTGTGAGATATCAACTCACTGAAGACAATTGATGAACGCTTGCTCACAAGTGCACATCCATGATCCAGCACCATGAGATTCTAACCCACGACCTACCAGTCTCGCGCGCGAGCGCTTAACCTCTAGACCACTGATCTGGCCGACGTCTAACGGTGTTAATGTCTAACTTCAACCGATCCATGAAATTGAGCGACACATCCATTGTTGTCTTCAGCGAGTTGATATCTAGGTTCAATTGACTCATGATTTGAACCATAAAATTACTTAGATCTCCACAAAAACCCCTTCAAATAATATATACCCTTAGTATTATTTACCACAAGAAGTTATTCAGTTCAGTTAGAAATACCATTTAACTCCGCCTGTAGCTCCTCCGGGGGCTACTGCCGGTCTCAAACCCGGGTAAAGGAGGAGGGTTGGGCATGGGGTTAGCGACCACATCCCGTAGAAAACCAATTCGCTCAAATCGCTAACCAGAAAAAATTATTCAAACCATTTAAACTCTGCCCCGGGAGTAGAAGGAATAATTATGACATCTCATGATGAAAGCCAAGTTCCTTCGGAAGTCATGAGGCCGATGCACATTCTAACAACCAGAGCGACAAGATACAAGTGTTTATTAACAGTTGTCTACGCAAGATACTTCGGATCCGATGGCCAGACACTATCAGCAACAAGTTACTGTGAGAGACAATAAACCAGATTCCAGCGGAAGAAGAAATCAGGAACAGGTGCTGGAAGTGGATAAGGCACACATTGGGGAAAGCAGTCAACTGCGTCACAAGACAAGCCGTCACATGGAATCTTGAAGGCCAAAGGAGAAGAGGAAGACCAAAGAACACATTACGCCGAGAAATGGAGACAGACATAAGAAGAATGAACAAAAATTGGATAGAACTAGGAAAGAAGGCTCAGGACAGAGTGGGTTGGAGAATGCTGGTCGGCGGCCAATGCTCCATTGGGAGTAACAGGCGTAAGTAAGTAAATAAGAAATACCATTTCATTATTTTTCAATACAAAACTTATTCACTTATTATTAATAACAATAATATTAATACTTATGTCATTATATATGAAAATTATATTTGAAATAATCTCAGCTATTGGAATTTAAATAATTCCAACGTTTCGTCCAGCAAACTTGTCCGAACTTCTTCAGGCTAATAAGTGATGAATGTTATATCCCGAAGAGAATTATGAATGGTAACTTTCGAGAACTACTTATAGACCAATAATATATGTATATTTCCTATTGTATAATTGTTACGTAACTAAACTATTCATATTCATGTTCCTTTTATTATGAGCTTTATTTTGACCCATAGGCTATTACTATACGATTTAACATTCCTGAGTTCTACCCAGTCCATTAATTACTGTTCCCCACATTCACAGCCACATTTATTAAAATAATTCAGCAGGGTCTCTCCGAATATGAAGAGAGGTAAGTAGCCTTAACGTTTGACATGATGCTAGATCAAATTCGTCAAAAAATACTAGCCGCACCCATAATCAGAAACGAAGTCAATTACAGAAATCAACAAAAGGATCACCCTACCATACATAAAAGGTATATCAGAAACGACAACGAAACTACTGAAAACCTTCGGAATAGGTGTTGCTCACAAACCAACAAAATCCCTCCATTCAATCCTATGCCAACCAAAGGATGAAATGACAAAAGAAAACAAACCAAACATCATCTACAAAATAAATTGTATCAACTGCGACAAACACTACATCGGACAAAGCGGACGCCCTCTTCATCTTCGCTTGCATGAACATCAATTAACAATCAAACGCTATGACATGTCTTCACTTATATCAATGCACGTGGACAACTGCGGACACACATTCGACTGGAAAAATATGGAGATTTTGGATAGAGGCAATTCTAAAAAAACACCAGAGAATTTTTAGAAGCTTGGCATTCAGGTCAATCAGTAATAAACAAGCACATTGAAATCAATCCAATTTATCAACTAATCAGGAAAATTATGCAGAAACATAGGAACAAAAATCAAACTAATGGGAGATACAACCAAAACAAAGAAGTAAACAATGACAGATTTAAGGTCAACAAGAACCAATCAACATCGAGGTGTACAGGACAAGCAGTGAACCACATGTGGAGAAATTTAAACACTTCACTTCTAACCGACGTTTGTGTTGATAATGTCGCTCAGAAGAACGATGAAAGTTCCACGACCAAACCATTCAGCTCAGAGAACAAAACTCCATCAGAATATACATAGTCACCTTGATCAAGAATAACTTGACTTTGGCATATTCACATCTATCATGATTTTGTTTGTAATAAAAGAATATTCTGCATTGTTTCCTTTGTACTATTTAAACTTGTGTTAATTTATTTCAGTTATATACTTACTCTAAAGAAGTGGCTTAAATCAAGTCTCAAAACGTCAGAAATATAATTTTTCTATTCATTGGGATATCACAAAACATATGTTCATTATTAACGTTCTACCCAATACACAGTTTAATCGCAATTATTAAGTTGTTATATCTAGAGCGTTGGTTCTTACTATGCCGCCTACTACTAGACTACTTGAACGATAGAACCCGCAACGGCGCAAAGAGAGAAGACAAAGACTAGTAAGTAGGAAGTTTATTCCCCAAATCAGTGTCAAAATATAGTACAGAAATCTCACGTATTTATAGTTATTGGCTGAATTTAAATCAACATTTCAGTCAACCAATAGGTACATAGGGGTCATTCTTATCCATCCAATGGGGAAGCTACACGTCGACATTCTAGAATAGTCCCCTAGCAGTGATTGGGTGGAATATGTCCGGCTCTTTCTGGGCTTCTTAAGGCTTCGTAGAGTTTACCAACGAGCCGTCCTTACACAAGTCCAATCTTGACATTGATATATATAAAATAAACTACTTCACGATTGAATTTACCGCAAAGAAAAAACGCAAATTTGCCTCGGTAAAATGAACGAAATGATAAATTCTGAGCAAGATCACAAAAGAGACAGTACAGTAATTACAATAATGATAAAGCTGATCATAATGATAATAATAATTACGTACTTACATCTGTAACCCCTCTTGGAGGAGCACAGGCCGTCAACCAACATTCTCCATTCAACTCTGTCCTGGACAATCCTTTCTAGTTAGTTTCAGTTGTTATTCATCCTTTTTCATATCTGCTTCTATTTCCCGACGTAATGTGTTCTTTGGCCTTCCTCTTTTCCTCTTCCCTTCCGGATTCCAAGTTAGCACTTGCCTCGTGATGCAGTTTGTTGATTTCCTTAATGTATGTCCTATTCACTTCCAACGTCTTTTCTTAATTTCCTCTTCAGTTGGAAGCAGATTTGTCCTCTCCCATAAAAGGCTGTTGCTGATGGTACTTAAAATCTAGTGGAACTTATATTCCATTACATCTACTGAGGCATTTTAGACAATCTCTGGAATAAAGAATTCATCTCAGTCATTGAGAAACTACACAGAATCTAACGTTTCGTACTTGAAGGCAAAACCAAAAAAAATTATAAACCTATTAATATTACTCCACATATCTCCAAAGTTATATGGAAAACAGAATGCGGCAAAATGTCCGATTAATAAAATCTACATCTTTCATAACTAGGCATTTAAATGATCTCTGTAGTCACTGATACTAAACAGTTATTATAAACTCATTCAGTATTGTTTGTTTGAATCTTCCCATCGATTTGTTAGGACTGCAACTGGTCAGTCTCTAATAGGCATATGTGCATACTGTGCGTATCGCCTCGATATAGCCTAAATTCACAAGCATGGTAAGCAGAGATGGATAGTTGCTAGCAGTGGAATCCAGTTTGACGCGCGCCACTTCGTCCTATTTGGGACTCGTCAGCCGGATGTACCTGCATCTCATAGTTGACGTTCACTCTGCGACTCGAACCCAGTACCTTTCACTTCAAACTCCATCGCGTTGTTCACTCAGCTACTGAGTCCTGATTCAAACAAACCATACTAAGTGAGTAATCTTTTCTGTTTCCAGTTAATTTAAAATAGATTGCCTAACCATTAACATCCTTGAAGTCATCCTGTTAAACAGTAAAAATTAATTATGATCAAGAGTTACAAAGTAAAAGGAAGAAATGTTCGACAAGACTATAATTTATGGCCGAATCAATCAGGTATAAGATAACAGGTTTCGGAATTTGGCGCGAAATTTATTTATCCACTTTTGGTCAAATAACGTTTCGGCATAATAGCTGATGTTCGTTCGTGATGCAAACCATGAATCTAATTGCTAACCTTAACCATCAACTGTAAATCATAAATCTAATTCCTCATACAGGTTTATAACCTTCATTTGGTCCCAGTTATTAGGTAGACACCCTCAAGATCAGCCCAGCGTTGCATCAAAGGTCGTCCATAAATTATAGTCTCCCTAAAAAGTCGAATAACCGTTATGTCAAAATTTACTTTAAACATCACAGTATAGATAGCTGTTTCTCAAGCTTTTAAAAGAACTAGTTAAATCACATTCTTTATGTTATATTAAAACGAGCACTACTTTCTTCTATCATGTACCTTAACCATGGATAAGAAGCTCCTAATCAAGGTTTTATACTAGTTTAATATAGTTGAGATCATGAGTCAATTGAAGCTAGACAATCATAGAAACCTGGATACACTGGAAGGCCAACTCGCCCTATTATGGGACTCCTCAACAGTGCGCATCCGTGATCCTGCCCCGCGAGATTCGAACCCAGGATCTACCAGTCTCGTGCCAGAGTACTTAACTGACAGACTACTGAGCTGGCCGGCATTCAACGCCTATTAATATCTAACCTCAACCAATCCACGAAATTCCGCGACCATCTTCCAGGTTTTCCATGGTGGTTTAGCGTCAATTGACTCATGATCTCAACTATATAAAATTACTAAAATCTCCACGAAACCCCTTTCGGATTTTATACTACTTTTTAACAGTCACTAATGTTTGATAGCATATTGAAATTCTGATAGCCATGTGTTCGTTTTTTGAATTTTTATAATTGTCAGTTTGTCATGTTTTTTAAAAAGAGTATCGTTTTTATAAATTGATTTAAGATTCATGAAATTAAAAAGACTGTATGTATACATGGAAATAGTCTAAATACTGTATGAAGACATTAATTAATCATTCTAGTAAACCAGAAACAACTGGGAAGGTTTGTCGAGAACATAGTTCGATGGAGAACGCTGGAGGTCGGCCTATGCCCCTCCACGAGGGGTAACAGATGTAGGTTTGTAAGTTAATAGGTCTGGTAATTCAATCGACTTTTTATTCCACCAACGTAGTTATCAAGTCATTAGTACTATAAATATAAATCTGTTTCATACAAATTGGGATCATCTATCACAACAGTATTTTGTTATATAATCATAGTGATTTCATCGTTTTTCAGTAATCAAAGAGTAACTTGCAAAAGTTTCATTTCAACATTAACTAACAAACGACTTGTCATTATGTTGTAGTGCCGTGTTTTGTTAACCGTTCACCCTAATAACCGTTATAATACAAATCTTAACGGTGCATAAAATCAGAAGGCAAAGAGAAGCGGCAACTACAGTTTTATTGACAAATGACGCAGGCAAGAAATTTATAAGCACATGAGCAAATATCAGCGAGTGAAGCATAAATGACACGCATTGGAGATGGCGAGTAAGCCAACTCTTTTTAATCAAGCGTTAATCAATATTTATAGTCAGACAAGAATAAATGACAAACATGTGATGAATAGGATAAAACGTGTACACACATATACGCTCGTATAAAAAGTAGTCAGGATTAACAAGTGAATACAGGACTCATGATGGATAGGTAAATTGGCTTGTCCAGAAGCTAGAATAAGGTAATATGAGCTTAACATACCAATCGACACTACAATGTACAATATTCATATGCCAATCATCTGTACGAATATTATGTCACCCACATTCAATTATTGATTGGATTTTAAATCAAGAACTGATTTCGGCTAGACCACTACTAAAAAAAACTGAATTTTCTATTAAATTTACTTGGTATTGTTTGTTTGAATCTTCTCATTGATGTTTAGGATAACGTGATGGCGTTTGAAGTGAAAGGTACTGGGTTCGAGTGCCAGAGTGAACATCAACTCTAAGATGCAGGTACATCCAGCTGACGAGTCCCAAATAGGACGAAATGCGCTTTGTCCGGGATTCCACTGCTAGCAACTATCCATCTCTGCTTACCATGCTTGTGAATTTAGGCTATATCGAGGCGATACGCACAGTATGCACATATGCCTATTAGAGACTGACCAGTTTCAGTCCTAACACATCAATGGGAAGATTCAAACAAACAATACTAAGTGAATTTAAGTTATACGAATAGTTCAGTATCTGTTATACGATAACCAGTATTCTAGAAAATGGTATTTTGAAGAACGTTAAGAAGAATTTATAATGGAACTATTAACTATTAATATCATTTCATTATGTAGCTACTGAAGTAGCATTTATAAGGATCAAAGTATGATAAGTAATGTAAAGAAGAGGATTTGGATGATATTGACAACAAGAGAAGCTCGTTTACACACATTCAGTTCAAACATTCATACATTGTTACAGTTTTCGGTGTTCATTGTACTAAGTATTTGAAAGTATTTCCTTTTGAATGAAGGTAGTTGGGAATATGGATGAGACTAGAATGTATCAAATGGAATTCTAACTATTTCTTCAACTAATTGGGTGACTGGAAATGTGTAAAGATTCTTTATTCATCAAAGATGACTAAATTCCTTATATTCCAAATCTCAAATGAATTATTATAAGAGATACCTAAGTTGAGAACACTTACATACAGTTTGACCATATGATCTCCATAATCCAAAATCTAATCATCTTTAAACTAAACCAGAATTGGAAACAACAATCGCTTTAATATAATGTAGATTTTTTTGAGGCAACAGTAAAGAAATCAATAACATTTTCTTGCTGTAAACAAATAAGATACGTACATAAGCGAAAACTAATCACGAAGCACAATATATATATATATATCAATTTCCATCGTTTTCAACCCTCTTGTCATGGTGGCTATGAGTCGCAAATACCCGTTGTGAAAATTCTCTTCTTTCTGTAATATACTAAGAGCAGCATATTTACAACTGAAAAACATCTGGAACTCAAAACAATTGTCTGTCAACCAGCACCAAAATCACAATTTTCAATACAAATATCAAGGAAGATCTATTGTATGGGGCGGAGACGTGGAGAACTACGAAAGCCATCATCCAGAAAATACAAGTGTTTATCAATAGTTGTCTACGCAAGATGCTTAGGATCCGATGGCCAGACACTATCAGTAACAAGTTACTGTGGGAGACAATAAACCAGATTCCAGCGGAAGAAGAAATCAGGAACAGGTGCTGGAAGTGGATAGGGCACATCTTGAGGAAATCACCCAACTACTTCATAAGCCAAGCTCTCACATGGAATCCTGAAGGCCAAAGGAGAAGAGGAAGACCAAAGAACACATTACACTGAGAAATGGAGACAGACATGAGAAGAATGAACAAAAGTTGGATAGAACTAGAAAGGAAGGCACATGACAGAGTGAGTGTGTTGGAGAATGCTGGTCGGCGGCCCATGCTCCATTGGGAGTAACAGGCGTAAGTAAGTAAGTAAGTAATGAAATCAAATATTTCACACTTATATTTCTTTTTATTATCTTAAAGAGAGCAAGAACGAAGATTAGTGCAGGAGTCATTTCTCTCGATATTCTACAGCGTATTGTCATCTTCGTTCTATCTCTCTTTAAGAAAATAAAGGGAAATATGTGTATGAAACTTCTCGAAATGCGTCTCGCTACACAGTCATTCAATTCACTGAATCGCCTGATGACAATACGCTGCACACTTTCGAGAGAAATGACTTCTGCATCAATCTTCATCCTTGCTCTCTTTAAGAAATCATATAATTTTTTTTCTTATCATAGAAATTCAAATGACTTTATTGAATGTCGTGATATCATTGAAAGGAAGTTCACCACTTTAAGAATTTAAAAAACACAAACATATTCATAGCAATTATACAAAATTTACGAAGTAACAGCAAATTTAGATTGAATCTAAGTTTATGTGGAAATAAGGAAAAGAAAGGATACAAGCAATTCCAAACATAGAATTATAAAAATATCATTGAGATGATGGACGGGATTTGTAACTCAGGTGAGTGATTTTGATGGATTGTTTTTTCTTTGAGCTGGATGATTTGGTCCTGGAGCTTTCATCATTCTTCTGAACAACATCATCAGAATAAACTTCAGGTTGACGTCAGGTGTTTGAATTTCTCCACATATGGTTCACAGCTTGTCCTGTACACCTCGATGTTGATTGGTTCTTGTTGACCTTTAACCTGTCATTGTTTATGTTATATCGATTGCCTGTGTGTGTGTGCCCGGTTGTTATATCGATTGAGTGCGTTCTTGCCCAGTTGATATATATAAACGTGATAAGACCGCCTATCAGAGAGCAGTGATTTATCGATCGGATCAATAATGCATAAAAGCTGTATGAGCACTCTTGAGTACTTATCAGTCCCGCTATCTGCTTAGCCCAGACAGTTAAGTCCAGAACACCAATAACAGCATCTTCAATATGAATCATTGTTCTCAAACATACTGAGCTTATATACGCATCAAACTGACCACATCGTACCATGAAATAGAAAATAACATTTGTACAAGATTTGGCCAAATGTGGCTGTGAATGAGGGGAACAGTAATTAATGGACTAGGGATAACTCAAGAATGGTAAATCGTACAGTAATAGTCTATAGGTCAAAATAAAGCTCATAATAAGCGGGACACAAATATGTATGCCCCCAAATGCCCTGGTACGGCCGAGAGTGGGGAGAGTCCGCTCTCCTTCTCGAAATGCTCTCACATGGCCACGCGAATATATAGCCTCTGCCAGGGAAGTCCTACTCACTGCCTTCTCGTGGCGGGGGTGTTGCTTACGAAAGTGAGAGAACGAAAAGCGAATGTCCGGCGCTTTAACCGGGTTGGTGGACACGGAGGGTCCACCTAGGGGAGTTGGAAAACCCTGATTACAAACCAATGGTGCACATGGGCTCCAGTATCCTGATGGAACGAATGGCGAATGAACCTGCTGTTGGTCACCGGCTACCATGGGACTGCATCTCCTTACGATGCTCCACTGCCTTGTGGATCAGACATTTAGGTCAAAGGCTCGGGGTGTGGCCCCCTAAGAAAACCACCTGCTTCTGTTTGGGCACCCGGGCAGTATCACAGCCCACACACAAATGACATGAAATGACGCACTACACTAACTACACTGCTCTCGTTCCTAATAGAAGAAAGACAATTTGCATTATCATTATTATTATTATTACCATTATTATTATTATTGTTATTATTATTATTACCATTATTTACTACGTCGCTTTTTCACTCCCTTTATTCCCAAATTGTGTATCCTTCCTTTCCAACTTATGCAGCAGCTCGCCCATAGTGGAAACTCTGTCCTATCTAAACGATCTCCAGTCACTGTCTGGTTGAAAGTGAATGTTTCCACCGATTACGAATACTGAAGCAGTCTTTCTGAAACCACGTACGCCGTTCAAGCTGGCTTCCTTCAACATTCGCACACTAATGCAGATCGGACAACAGATGGAGCTGGCTATGTCTTTAGAAAGTCTTAATGTTGATGTTTGCTGTCTATCCGAGACCCGTATTCAAGACTCTAGTGAAGTACTACAAATTCGCTCTCCATCTGTCGCTTCGAAAAGCTTGTTTCACGTGCGCTCATCCGGGGACTCTGTGGCATCTTCATCTGGTTTTGCAGGCGTTGGTGTTGCACTAAGCGCTAGGGCTGAGGCAGCACTAATCGATTGGATCCCCATTAACAGTCGGTTATGTGCTGTTAGATTAGAAAGTTCCATCAAAGTGAGAAGAAATCGGCGTGAGAAACGGTGTCTTTTCGTCATCTCCGCCTATGCCCCGACAGATTGCAGCCCGGATGCAATCAAGGATGAGTTTTACCACCAGTTAACAGTTCTTCTCCAGAAAGCGCGTTCGACAGATATTGTAGTATTAGCCGGAGACTTGAATGCTCAGGTCGGGCGTCTAGGCACAGAAGAGAGTCGTTTAGGTGGCCGATGGGGACTTGTTGGTCGCAGGACAGATAACGGGGACCGTTTGCTGCAACTGTGCACAGACCACAACCTGTTTCTGGCTAGCACTAACTTCCGGCACAGTCATCGCCGGTGTGCCACCTGGCGTCCTCCCTCTGCATCTCAAGCCTAGACTCAGATTGATCACATCGCGATCAGCTACCGCTGGCGTGGTTGTGTACAAGACTGCCGCTCCTTTTGGAGTACCTATCTGGAGTCTGATCATGCCCTGGTCTGCGCCAATCTCACCTTACTTTTCAGTGGCCGAAGGATTGACCACCACCAACGGATCGATGTTAGTAAACTGGCTGCAACTTCTGTTGCAAGTAAGTATCGAGCGGGGCTAGCTTCTAGGCTAGCTACCATCCCACCGAAAAGTATAGATGAGCATTGGTTGCATCTTCACGACGCCATGAAAATGGCGAGTAAAGCCGCTTGCGGCTTCGCGAAACGTCCCGCTTACAAGCACTGGGTTTCTTCTGGCTCCTTACAACTGATGGAAGCCGGTCGGTCTACTCCGGGTGACCGTGCGTTTGACCACAAACGAAGTCTGTTACGTAGTGAAATCGGGCAAAGCTTGCGTAAGGACCGGGAAGCCTGGTGGTCGGAGCGTGCTAATGAGATGGAAGCAGAAGCTGCATCTGGTAACTGCCGGAAGCTCTTCCAACTCATCCGAGCCACTGGCAGCAAGAAGTCTGGTGTGAGTGAAACAATCTACAAGGATGACGGGATGCCAATCACTAACATCTCCCGACGTCTTGGACGATGGGCGGAATTTTTCGAAGGGCAGTTCAACTGGCCTGCTGCTCCGGCAACATCAACCAGTTTGTCCTGCCCCCCATGGCCGGTGACGACTGATCCACCAAACGAGGCGGAAGTCCGCAAGGAACTCCAACTCCTGAAGCGCTACAAATCACCGGACCCAGAGGACTTACCTCCAGCTCTTTTTAAAGATGGTGGTGACTTTCTGACTAAGGAATTGACTATGTTGTTTACAAAGGTTTGGGAGTCAGAAAGTGTTCCAACATCGTGGAATGAGTCGATAGTCGTCCCTATCTTTAAAAAGGGTTCACGTTGTTCCTGTAACAACTATCGGGGGATAAGTCTACTTCCGATTGCATCCAAACTATTGGCTTCTATCATTCTTCGTAGGTTGTTTAAAACCCGAGAACGATTGACTCGCGAGGAGCAGGCTGGTTTTCGTTCTGGTCGAGGATGCATTGATCACATCTTCACCCTCCGCCAAATGTTAGAACATCGTCATACTTATCGCAGGCCAACAATCGTA
Organism: Schistosoma mansoni; assembly: GCF_000237925.1. Classification (NCBI taxonomy): domain Eukaryota; kingdom Metazoa; phylum Platyhelminthes; class Trematoda; order Strigeidida; family Schistosomatidae; genus Schistosoma; species Schistosoma mansoni. The sequence continues at coordinate 25,256,637 of NC_031497.1, read as the reverse complement.
GTGTTTCTTGATATCAGGGCTGCCTTCGATTCGTTGGACAGGACTGTTCTCTGGGATTGTCTGTTGAAGAAGGGTGTGCCTGAGAAGTTCATTAACATCTTAAAGGCCCTGTATACGAACACCTCAGGCAGAGTGAGGGCATACAACCACCTTTCTCCCTTGTTCCATTCGAGCAGTGGGGTTAGGCAGGGTTGCCCGATTTCACCATTCCTCTTCAACTTTGCCATCGACGACATCTTGGAAACAGCTCTGATGGATGTAAGTAATGGCGGTGTGGATCTGCTGCCTGGAGAACGACTTCTCAACCTCGAGTATGCGGATGATATTGTCTTACTGTGCGATAATGCCCAAGGCATGCAATCCGCACTTAATCAGTTGGCAGTCAGTGTCCGCAGGTACGGCATGTGCTTTGCACCCTCCAAGTGCAAAGTACTCCTACAAGACTGGCAGGATTCTCATCCTGTACTCACCCTGGATGGTGAGCAGATTGAAGTAGTTGAGAAGTTCGTGTATCTAGGTAGCTATATAAGTGCTGGTGGGGGCGTGAGTGATGAGATTGATGCACGTATAAGGAAAGCCAGAGCGGCTTATGCCAATCTGGGCCATCTTTGGCGCCTTCGTGATGTTAGTCTGGCTGTAAAAGGTCGGATCTACAACGCGTCGGTGAGAGCAGTTTTGCTCTATGCTTGTGAAAGCTGGCCTCTCCGAGTTGAGGATGTTAGACGTCTCTCTGTGTTCGATCACCGTTGTCTCCTAAGGATTGCTGACATTCAGTGGCAACACCATGTTAGTAATGCAGAGGTTCGGCATCGTGTGTTCGGGCGCAGAGACGATAATTCAATTGGTGTCACCATCTTGAAACACCGACTTCGGTGGCTTGGACATGTTTTACGAATGTCGTCCCAGAGACTTCCACGTCATGCATTATTTGCCGACTCTGGGACTGGTTGGAAAAAGCGGAGAGGAGGTCAGTGTATGACATGGTGTCGTGGCATGAAAGAAAGCTGCAAAGGGCTAGCTTCTGTTGGTCCTTCACGACTCCCTGAGAGATGGTGTAACACAGTGGCTAGAGACGTTATCAGATATGGCTCAGAATAGAACTCAGTGGCGATCCTGCTGCAACCTTCTTTTACTTTCTTCATAAAGAGTGGTTCTAACTTTCCTATCTGAAAGAGTCTTCTGGTTGTACATTTCAGTTCGCCTTATCTTTTCATCCCTTCTCTTCCTACTTTCATTATTTTGTGTGGCGCATATGTATCTGGTGCCCTTTTGTACCAATATGTTTGTGTTTAAATAAATAAATAAATAAATAAACAAATATGTATAGCTGAGTTACTTAACAATTATACAATAGGAAATATATATATTGGTCCATAAATATTCCTCAAAGTTACCATTCATAAATCTCCACGGGATACAACAGTTTACTTCTTTATTTTAGTCATATCTCCCACTGGTTTGATTTTTGGTCCCATATTTGTCCATAAGTTTTCTGATTTCGAACATTTCACTTGTACTTAAATTTCATACTGATGATGTCGTTCAAAAGAATGATGAAAGCTCCATGACCAAACTATCCAACTCAAAGAATAAAACTCCATTAAAAATATTATTAATACTAATCTTCTGATAGCATATCTCCTAAGAAACATCACAGGATTATCAAACAAATCCATGTTCATTCAAACTGTAGTTGTGATTTAGTACCAATGAGAAAATTAATCCCAACTTCATTGATACAAAAAAAAAATTCAAAACTCAGAAAATTTGCTACCTTTGTAAAAATAAAAAAAAGAAACTAACTCCCATTAGTGTAATAAAAAAAAGAGGAGTCATGATGCCTATATTATTTAGGCGACACATAGTAACTAATATATATATATACATGTTTTTTTCCCTTAGAGACTAAACGAATATTTAAATTATTGAATAGATACAATCAATTATTGACTTCATTTCTAGTATAATACAGTTTTATTAGAATGAATGAAAAATTTTGTAATGTAACTCACATGGTTTATATATGTAACATTTGTATGGAAACGTCTAGTAGTAGTAGTAGCAGGAGTAGTAGTAGTAGTAGTAGGAGTAGTAGGAGTAGTAGTAGTAGTTGTTGTTGTTGTTGTAGTGGTAGTAGTAGTACTAGTAGGAGTAGGAGTAGTAGTAGTAGTAGTAGTAATAGAAGGACTATTACGTCATTGTCATGTATATTGTTAAATCTAGTCTGATAGTCTAACACTATTCAATGTACTACTATTATGTTTTGTGTCTTAAGCCTTTTTTCTTCTTTTTTTGAAAAGTGTATGAATGTCATCTATCTTACCTTTGTGATTATCATTGTTGTTTTTCCTAATGACTTGTATCTATGATTCTTCATTTTCTAGAGGTATTAAACTAGTTTAAAGATTAGTTACCATACAGATTATCAAAAAATTTAATCATAAACATTCAGGTTTTGATGGTTTGATTATAAAAAGATTTCTTTGTTTTATTTTGTTTTATCTATTCATCAATCCTTACTTACATAACTTATTTACGCCTGTTACCCTCAATGGGGCATAGGCCACTGACCAGCATTCTACAACCCACTCACTCTGTCCTGAACCTTCCTTTGTAGTTCTATCCAACTTTTGTTCATTCTTCTCATGTCTGTCTCCATTTCTTGGCGTAATGTGTTCTTCGGTCTGCCTCTTTTCCTTTGGCCTTCAAGATTCTTTTTGAGGGCTTGCCTCATGACTCACTTTGGTGCTTTCCACAATGCGTGTCCTAACCACTTCCAGTGCTTCTTCCTCATTTCTTCCTTCACTGGATGGATTGTGGTTTGTTCTCTTCAACAGTAGATTATTGCTGATAGGGTGTGTGGCCAACGGATAAGAAGTTTTTTCCGTAGAAAACTCCTAATAAACACTTGCATCTTTTGGATGATGGCTTTTGTAATTCTCCAAGTTTCCACCCCATTCAGTAGAACTGTCTTGACATTATTATTGAAAATTGTGAGTTTGGTGCTGGTTGACAGGTAGTTGTTTTGAGTTCCATATGTTCTTCACTTGTAAATACGCTGCTCTTGCTTTGTCAATCCGTGTCTTCACATCTGCATCAGATCCATCGTGCTCATCAATGATGCTGCCCAGATATGTAAAGGTTTTCATATCTTTCAAAGCTTCTCTATCAAGTGTAATTCGATTGGTTCATGCTGTGTTGTATCGGAGAGTCTTGCTTTTCTTTTTGTTTATATTGAGACCTACTGCTGCTGAGGCTGCTGCTACACTGGCCGTCTTCTCCTGCATTTGTTGTTGCGTGTGTGATAGAAGAGCCAGATCATCTGCGTAGTCTAGATCGTTCAGCTGCATCCTTGAATGAGTCGGTGAGTTGTCATCCATGCACGATTTGGCAGTTTAACCCATCATAGAAATTCCGTATGGTATTGACTACCTCCTCAAGCACGCCGTACTGTTGAAGAAGCCTCCATAGGGTTGTCCTGTCCACGCGATCAAATGAATCCTCGTAGTCAATGAAATTGATGTAGAATTGTAAATTCCATTCAATTGATTGTTCCACAATGATCAGTAGAGTTGCGATTCAGTCTGTACACTATGGATCCTTACGGAATCCAGCCTGTTGATCTCGAAGTTGACCAAGAAGTAAGAAACGGAAACTTGTTGTAATACTTTTTTGCTGAGAATTCTATGTTGTACCAAAAATATAATATTGAATAAAGCCATTAATAATAAGACTATTTTATACGTTTTGTACTGATGGTAACATTTAGTTAGTAACTATTTTTTAAAAATTAACATGAAACCTTATGAATATACTTTAAACACATAAATATTGCTACGAACGGGCACCAGATATATATGCGCCACACAAATCTCATTTGATTTGTGTGAGGGCTGTGATACTGCCCGGGTGCCCAAACCGAAGCAAGTGGTTTTCTTAGGGGGCCACACCCCGAGCCTTTGACCTAAAGATCTGATCCACAAGGCAGTGGAGCATCGTGAGGAGATGCAGTCCCATGGTAGCCGGTGACCACATATTGATTCATACGCCATTTGTTCACTCAGGATACTGGAGCCAGTCCATGTGCACCATTGTTTGGAATGAGGGTTCTCCAACTCTGCTGGGTGGACTTTTCGTGTCTTCCGACCCTATTAAAGCGCTAGACATTCGCTTTTCGTCCTCGCCATTTCGTAAACATCAAATTTGTTAGTGTACTATCTATAATTTTTTGAATATTCTCCTAAACACTTATAGAATATAAATCATTTAATATTCAACATTGAATATAGAATTCATTAAATATCAATTAGCACTATTGGTTAGAAGACCTGTTTTAGTAATAAGAGAATTTTACGCTTCATTCACCATTAAGTTCTTTATTCTCGAATGTTTCGGTTTTAAGATAATATAATTAAGCGAATCTATTCCTAATGTAGTGGTTTTTTCTTCTTACTTTCATACCTTAATCTAATTTGTATTGTGTTTATAGAGGAAAAGAAAGATGATGATGATGATAAGTTAATGTTAGCGGGACATAGATTGGATTAAAGCATGTTTTATGCATGATGGTGTTGCTGCTCACTGATTGGCTAATTCTAAACCGATCAGCCCGGGCATATTATTAGAGAAAAATCTAGAAGCTTTTTATGTATGTACTATAAATATATGAACCTTATTCAAACCAGTGATTGCTGTTCACATACCATTGTTATTTGTGAATACAATTTCATTCCTGTTCAACGTGTTCTGATTTTGGGGTCTTGTCGAGTGTGATTGCATAAGAATACTAAGCCATAGGAATAGCTGGGTTTATTAGCAAAAATACGATTATAAAAGTTAGAAAAAAAATACCGAAATCAAAAAAATTCTTTGTCTCAATTTAGTCTAAATATTTTGGATAGTGATCATTATTGTGATGTGTGTGTCACTGATGTCGATAGATATAAGTAGTATATATATATATCATCAATCGAAAATGAAACGTCCGATGGCAGAAGGTTAAGAAGATCGAGGAGAAAGGAACGAGAACAGAAAAGGTTTAGTGTGGAATCGAAAGAACAGTGAAGTTTGAGACGACTGACTGACATTTCGCAAATGAAGTATTTACTGTAAAGTTGTTCTGTAATTTTACATTCACATATATTCGGTTGTCCCTACTTGTGTATTCTCGTTCACTAAAGTATCACACAAGTTAAACTGAATGATTACATGGTAACTATCTTTTACGACAAAGATGAATGGACGAAAATATTTTTAATTGTAAATACTCATTACGTCTTATAGTTCGAATGAACCAAGTGTCCATAACGAATCAATCGTTTGCAATGATCCATTGAGTTAGTAAATACCTGCCAAAATCCAACACCGGTGGATCTGATGCGGATGTGAAGGCCCGGATTGGCAAAGCAAGAACAGCATATCGACAATTCACTATGGAGTAACAAATTACAAAATTACAGAAAGTCTTTGTAAAATCTGAGATCCATACAATAAATGTCAGTCAATCCTCTCAGACTTCAGTGTTCCTTCAATTCCACACCAATCACTTTCTGTTCTCGTTCTCTTCTCTTCGATCTTCTTAACCTTCTACCTCAATACATTTCATTTTCGATTGATGATACATACTACTTATATCTACCGAAATCAGCAGTACACACCACAGAACTATTACAATTCTGATTTCGTTTTCTTTCATAAAATCTCACATCATGCCCATACATACATGATAGAAATACAAAGATATAGACAAATTATCACCATTCATATGACATTATCTGTTAAATATGTTAATCAGAGGGCTTAACAAAATTAAATGTATACAGGCTCAAATGTAGCTGAGGTGCTAAAATAATTCCCCTCTGCAAACAAAGATCTAAAAAAGTGTTTGTATTTGCAAAAAAATGTTGAACTAGACAAAATAACCATGATTTACAGGACAAGACGGCCGTCCAGTGCTTCTAGGTTTTCCCTGGTGGTCTAGCTTCAATTGACTCATGATTTCAAGTATATAGAAAAATATACAGAAAATATCGAATTATACAGATTAAAACGTAAGTTATCGTGTATCGTAATATTTATTTGTGTATTTCCGAGTTAGCGTACATCCATAAGGCTAAGTAAAATAATAATAATAGGATATCAAAAGGATTTGAAAGTGTTTATAAAAGACTATACATATAGGCGTAAACACTTACAAAATGTATGGAATTTCATAATACATAAGGTTGAGATTAGACATTAACACCTTTGAATACTGGCTCAGTTTTCTAGAGGTTAAGCGTTCGTGGGCGAGACGAAAGGTTCTGGATTTAAATTCCTTGTACAGGATCGTGAATGCACACTTCTGATGAGTCTCATACTAAGACGAAATGATCCTACAATGCTTCTCCGGTTTTCAATCATGGTTTACCTTTAATCCACTCATGAATTCAACTATTAAATGACATAATATAAACATAATGGTGTACTTGTACAAAATGAAAAAAAACAAAAAAAAATTACACTTCATACAGGATACTGACAAAACTCTAATGCAAAATCTAGCACTTTAGATTATTTCATTCAATTTACACTGAGAATGTTTCAAAATGACACTTATTATTATTATTTTGTTTGTCCAATTCCTAAATGAAAGTCAATTACCGTCACATAATAATAATAATAATAATAATAATAATAATAATAGTACGCCGAGAAATAGAAGCAGATATGAAAAGGATGAATAACAACTGGAAAAAAACTGAAAAGGATTGCTAAGGACAGAGTTGGATGGCGAATGCTGATGGGCGGCCTCTGCTCCTCCACGAGGGGTAACAGGCGTAAGTAAGTAAATAAGTAATAATAGTAGTACTAATAATAATAATGGTAATAGTATTAATAGTAATATTAGTAATAGTAATAATAACAATAATAGGTTTTCTTATCATGATTATCATAATTAAAATGACTGTCATTTTATTCAGGGAACAAATGATCAGTATTAAGGGGTATATTTTATTATTGTATGTCAATAATAACATTAATAATAACAATTAATAACACTTATCGGTAATGAAAGAGGAACAATTACAATGTTTATAGGAATGTTATTTGTATATTTGCATTGTACATATTAGATTGTAAATAATAACATATATTCTGTGTAATTTATGAAGATATTCTCATCAAAAATCAGTTGTTTACATTTTATCTTACTGTTTACTTACCTAATTCTATCATTATATATATTACTTACCTACTCCAATTGCTCCCGATGGAGGATAGGCCGCTGACCAACATTCTCCAACCCACTCACTATGTTATGCACCTTCCTTTCTAGTTCTAACCAATTGTTGTTCAGTCTTCTTATATCTGTCTCCATTTCTCGGCTTAATGTGTTCTTTGGTCTTACTCTTCTCCTTTGATCTTTAGAACTCTATGTGAGACCTTGCCTTGTGACGCAGTTGACTGCTTTCCCCAATGTGTGTCCTATCCACTTCCAGCGCTTCTTCCTAATTTATTCCTTCACTGGATTGTTTCTGGTTTGTTCTCTCCCACAGTAGGTTGTTGCTGATAGTGTGTGGTCAACAGATCCGAGGTATTTTGTGTAGACAACCGTGAATAAACACCTGTATCATCTGCATGATAATGGCTTCCGTAGTTGTCCAAGTTTCCGCCTCATACAGTAGAATTGTCTTTTTATTTGTATTGAAAATTCTGATCTTGATGTTGGTTAAGAGTTGTTTTGATTTTCAGATGTTCTTCAGTTGTAAATATGCTGTTCTTCCTTCGCCAATCATCACTTTCACATCTGCATCAGATCCACTGTGTTCATCCATGATGGTACACAGATACGCTACTTTATTTTTGGTTCGAATCTCGCGAGGCGTGGTCGTCGATGCACACTGCTAAGGAGTCCCACATTAGGACTAAACGGCCGTCCAGTGCTTCCAGGTTTTCTACGGTGGTCTAGCTTTAATTGAGTCACGCTTTCAACTATGAAAATTACTTTATTCAATCAAACAAAATGTCACCAATAAAAAGTAAGCCTTCAATATACAAAAATCGATCGTTCACATGGGAACAATGAAAGTTGGTTACAAGTGAAAGTTATTTTTCTAAGGTTAAATAAATATTCTTGGAGTTGGATTCAAATGTGAGGGATAATGATAAAAATATAGTTTTGGTACATATTGATTATCACTAACTGGTAACCTAAATATCAAATGTAAACCACTTTTACAGCATCGAAGATTTTGGTCAGGAACCTTAGATTCAAAGTGAATGTAGCAGAACAACTCGTGAAAAGGTAGCTGTCAGGATTTGTGCAATAGATCTTTCGTTTAAGGAATCTTTGAATAGTCTTTTGAAGTAAGCACTTAATTTCCGAATTTGTCAAAGATAAACTGTAGTTTTGTTCAGCTTGACATATTTCTATCAATTAATCGCCTTTTTAGACCATTTTACCCTCCTACTTTACCCATGCTTGGGACCAGCAGTAACTCTGGAAGAGCTACAGGCAGAGTTTTCTTAAATAACAATGATGAGAAAATATACGTCCTATGTAATTATTAATCAACTGTGTTGTTAACCAGTATATTCAATCAGTAAGCCAAATGGCTAATCAACGAAAATATTAAAAACTGTGATATTTAGGCGTTATTACTAACATTAGAAGGGGTTTTTTGTGGAGATTTAGTATTTTCATAGTGGTTGGAGTTAGACATAAACACCATCGGATGCCGGTTCAGTGGTCTATCGGTAAAGTGCTCGACCGTGAGACTGGTAGGTCCTGGGTTCGAATCTCGCAAGGCGAGGTCGTGGATGCGCACTGGACGAAATGGCCGTCCAGTGCTTCCAGGTTTTCCCTGGTGGTCTAGCTTCAATTGATTCACGCTTTCAACTATGAAGTTATTACTAAGATAAATAGTTCTAATAGAATTTCTTTCTTATATCTAGAAAGTTTATTATAGAACTCATCATTGTCATTCTTAAAGACATTTGTATTCAACTTTGGATTAAATAGCACATATAATGTACAATACAATATGTTCTTGATATTAATAATAGTGTAGTAGCTTTGCTTCGTTAATCAATTACCTCAATAACCGTTATTATATAAATCCCAACGGTGTTTGGAATCAGAAGACAATAAGAAGCGGCAACTACAGTTTATTAGCGGATAGCACAGACAACAAAATCATAAGCACATCGAGAGGAGAATGTGTGTGTGTGTATGCGAGCAAATACAGAGTCAAATTTATAGTGAAATCGTATATGGGCACACCAAGACAAAGCAAAGGCTAATAACAGGGAATAACATTAAACTGATGGCAATTTTTTAGACTTTTTTAACCCCCTTTTGAAAAAAATTTCCAGCCCATTCTCCTTTTTTCATTCTGTTTCGTCCAATAAAATTCCTAGTTTAAAGTGGTTAATAAAGCTTGTATAAATTGTCTGTACTTGGCGATAGAGATAATTTTCTTCACAATATGTACGATAGTAACGTACAGAGTACAAGATCTGTTGTTCCTCACGTTGTCACAGAAACGGATAACGTATTTTTGAATACATTGTATCTGGCCTACTGTACACACAGTAATATTGAAGTAAACACCGAATTAACTAGAGACAGATGTTTACATTCAAACAGCTACATCACCAGCATTGCGATAGACAATGACTTCCCTGTCCAAGTAGGACAGACAAACGTTAGAAGATCGATAATTGGCTTACCTAGGCGTATGTCCGACGAACAATGTATCGTTGTCTATAATTTCGCTCATCGGGTGGTTTACGGTAGAATGCTTACAACGCCGTTGACCTTGTTTGCAGCTACTGAGTTTCCGATCGACGCCTCGAGTTCTACAGACGTGACAATGCCCTTGATCCAACAGACCTCACTAACCATCAAGATAACGTAGATTCGGATGCAACGTTAAGTAATGACGAGGAAGAAATACTTTCTATTAACTCAGAAGAGTTTACTGAACGAGACTATGACGATGACAAACGTGCCCACAATAACAGACAGTGTGATATTTGCAATCTAGCTCAGCCGCCAAGTGAAATCGCTGATGGAAGTGCTTAGATGTTTTGTTCATGCAGTGCTATTTTTCATTCGTTCTGTGCTTACGACCCATCACAAATATTCCATGGGTCCCACTGTTCCATGTGCGGCGTTGTTACGGACTCATAATCAAGCCATTGTTCCGGACAATCTGAACTTTGAAGAGACCGAGTAAAGGCCCTTTTCGGGGCCACCCACTATTTGATTTAAATTGTTTTATTTCAATTGCTTATTTTCATGGCAAAGGTCAAGCCATGAAACTATCGAAAGTTCATTTTACATTCCAATGATATTTTTACGGTAGACAAATGTACTAAGATCAGTTCACAAGTACAACAACATTATTTCTATGGGGAAGGTCAACTGAACAAACACTGATCAATTATCACAATGCCATAGTGATTAAGCCATGAAATCGTTTGAGATTAATGATGACAATAATGTGATTATCGTTCACGTCTTTGAAATACGTTTGATCGTTTCATGAAATGTATACATCATCTAATGTACACTAATCTGTCTAACAATGGTACATACAAAATGCGATAAGAATATTTCAATATAATGATAAATCTCATTTTCAGAAGGGGTTTTTTGGAGATTTAGTATTTTCATAGTTGAAATCATCAGTCAATTGAAGCTAGACCATCATGGAAAACCTGGAAGCACTGGATGGCCGACTCGTTTTATTGTGGGACTCCTCAATGGTGCGCCTCCACGACCTCGCCTCGCGAGATTCGAACCCAGGACCTACCAGTCTCGCTCGAGAGCAATTAGCCGATAGACCACTGCACCGGCATCCGATGGTGTTATTGTCTAACTCCAACCAATCCACGAAGTTGAGCAATCGTTCACCATCTGTCATTTGATACATGAATGTACAGTTTCACTTATAACATTGAAATTCAATGTCAGTATATCTAATGGTTAATTGATACAATTGACGTTATTCGTATGCACTAGTAGTATAATTGAGATAGAAATTTATTTCGCTAGACACAGGCTTGTTCATTTACACTTAGTTCAACCATTACTACATATGCTTGTCAAAAATGGTCTTTTTTCGACGTTTAGCTATTTCGTGTTTGACATTAAAAGAATCATATTCACTGATGACGGAAAATGTAAATACAGTTTTTTATTGTTCATCTAGTATGTTTAATAAAAGGGAATCGTTGATTTCGAAATAGAATTCCAGACTTTCTAAATAAATAACGTTTGTCATGTCGTTTACAAATGACATTAAATAATTCAGATAATGGGAAGATTCAAACAAGTAATACTATGTAAACTTAAACTTCACCCCATTGCACAAGCAGATGGCTATCAAGACTCAGTGACTAAATGGATAACGTGATGGCGTTTGAAGCGAAAGGTACTGGGTTCGAGTCCCAGAGTGAACATCAACTCTGAGATGCAGGCACATCCAGCTGACGAGTCCCAAATGGGACGAAACGCACGTCGTGGATTCCACTGCTAGCCACTATCCATCTTTGCTTACAATTCAGATTATGATTTGGAAAGGCTGTGCACTTACAAAACATTTGCTGTTGACATGACGTGTAAAAAAATCTAACACTCACCTCACAAACACAATAACCGTTTTACATGACTGAGTACAAAAACAAGTATTTTTCGTGATGGTGGAGAAGATTTGTAGCTTAGGTGGATGATTTTGATGAAGTTTTGTTCTCTGAGCTGGACGGGTAGAAATTTGTGCTGAAGATGTCGTTCAGAAGGACGATGAAAGCTCCATGACCAAACCATCCAGCTTAGAGAACAAAACTCCATCAAAAGTACTTCTTTGTCATCATTAATAACTGGTCAACTACAAAGAATGTACAGTGAGAAAAAAACGCAATCACAATCTTTCGTGAATTTACGACCCCCTTTTCTAAGCTAAACTAGGCAATTTATTTGTATTACGAATAACTGTTTGCAAGATAACCCAATTATAAAGTTTAATTGCTTCTTTCGGAGAAATTATTGAAGATATCACAGGTATTGTAGTTTGACAACACTTTACCAGTAACACCTTCTATAACTGAATCGCGCCCACCAAGGGAAATCAAAAGTCAGAAGCGAGGAGGTTGAAGGATATATTTGATAGGTTATCAATAAATCGAGGAGTGACAGATCTAATCTGGCTAGTGATAGCAGGAGATGTTGAGCATGCCGTTCCAAACCATGATCTGGTGCGGACGCCTGACTGAGCGCCTTCAGCTAAATGAGTCCATTAAAACTAATGTGGTCAGCATCCATTGTCGAACACTTGCAGGGCTATTGATTTTGGGGATTTATTTACAGCTACGTTATTAATAACTTGAGATAGCGTCAAAGTGGCTTCATTTACCCATCCTTTACGGTTAACCTGATTTATACATGCCCTATTCATTATTAATTTATCATCATGATAAATTCATATATTGACACATATATATAATGTTCATTAAAATAGCTAACTAGGCGTTAAAATAACTCATGAGAATACTTAGATGAAAATTTGTTTACTAGTGGTGTGTAGGGCCAGTGAAATGTCACTGAACATTTGACATTTGACTACCTTTCAAATTTACCATCGTCCACCATTATCAACTGTGAAAAACAGCTGTCATTTGTTTCACAAATTATCTTTCAATGATCTACACACTATGATTGCTCTTGTCACGATAAGTGATAACTTCAGTTGCATTTCTACATGGATGCAAAAAAACATATCCCGATATACTTTCACTGACAGGAGTATACCAGGGTAATCAAATGGATTTGTTTGTTTTTTCCAAAGTGAATATTTTTTTCAAAACTCAGATGGAATAGTGCGATAATAGTTAATTATTGTAAATAATAATAATCCGATGTCAAACTGTCAATTCTAACATCCAACATAAATGGTGTTTGAATTTTCGTATACCTAAGGCTTTGTAATGACATACTTTTCACGACGAGAACGCGATTGGTATAATGAAAACATTTATTATTATAATCAATTGTACCAGTGATTGTTTTACTGTACTCGCTTTGTTTAACTGCATGAAAAGCACTTTTCGTTTCGTTATCCATCTTGTTCATGCGAACTTTCTTACGCTCTGCCATTTCGCCTGTAATCTTTGGTACGTCTCGGTATTCATTCGATACCACGAGATCGCCAATAAATATATCGTATCTGGACCAATAACAGCCTTCTGGTTTTCGGCCTATCGAGGGATCCAAGTCGTTATTATGCACGTAATCTTACTGTAGTGGTGATCATAGTCAACGCGACTCGGCGCCGTCTACAGCTTCAATCAACCACAGTATACACCCTTGGACACTTTGGTGCAACATCACAAAAGCCGTGTTAAGGTCACTCTTATGACCTGTTTCAACTTAGTTTAGCAGTAGAGGGCGATGGATATTTGTGGTCCACTCTTATTCGGTTAATCGATTTTATTTGCCTTAGAAACCATTTTGGTACATGTTCAAAAACCCTGATTTCCAAATCACGATTTCTCCCCCTAATGTGTATGACCACACATACATAAATAAACAAACGCTGTGGGATGTAACACACTCGTTTGCGCACCATTTATGTTTCCGGTAGAGCATCAACCTTGTTTTCCGGCAAACGTGACCTTCGCCGCATGGTACGTTTTACTAAGTGTTAGGGTTGGAAGCCCACTTCCAGAATATGAATTAGCTAGCAAAATAAAGATTTACTGGGAAAACAGTGACACAAATTTGGGGATTGTTTAGAAGCCAGGTAATTTTCTACGGGTCACACAGAACCATGAATAGGAATAATTGCAATTTTACTTGTCTCGTATGGTGTAGATTATTTTAAGTATAGGTAGAAACTTCCAGAGGTGACGATATTTCAAAATGCGTAAACTAATTACGTTTTAAGCAGAGATGGATAGTGGCTAGCAGTGGAATCCATCTCTGCTTACCATGCTTGTAAAATTAAGGCTATATTGAGGCAATACGCACAGTATGCACATATGCCAATTAGAGACTGACCAGTCGCAGTCCTAACAAATCGATGGGAAGATTCAAACAAACAATACTGAATGAATTTAAACTTCACCCCATCGCACAAGCAAGTGGCTATCAGGACTCAGTGGCCGAGTGGATAACGCGATGGCGTTTGAAGCGAAAGGTACTGGGTTCGAGTCCCAGAGTGAACATCAATTCTGAGATGCAGGTACATCCAGCTGACGAGTCCCAAATAGGACGAAATGCGCTTTGTCCGGGATTCCACTCCTAGCCACTATCCATCTCTGCTTACCATGCTTGTGAATTAAGGCTATATTGAGGCAATACGCACAGTATGCACATATGCCAATTAGAGACTGACCAGTTTCAGTCCTAACAAATCGATGGGAGGATTCAAACAAACAATACTGAATAAATTTAATTACGTTTTATTTGCATATGGCTGTTTTAAATAATTATGTAAACACTCCACATAGTTCATGATTCCGTCATTTTTCATGGCCATTGCTAGCTGAATGTGGTTGCTGAAGCCACACTGTCGAATCAGGTCATGGCTCAAGATGAGAGGTCCTGCTCTTCGTAGCCAGTCTAGAAGTCTCAGGTTCTTCCGGATCTGCTTAAAATCAGGTGCGATTTTCTTCAGAAACACCGTCCTATAATTTATCTCCAAGACAAATAAGCTAAAAATAATTATAACTTAAAACTGCCCAATTCCGCCATATTCAAATTCCTTTTTCATAGTGCAATGTTTTTTTCAAACAGTAGTCCCACTAAATTGTTGAAACGAGATCTGAATTTTATTTATTTAATCCAATGGCTAATTTTACCAGGTACAACTTAAAACTATGTTACCACATAAAGTGATGAGTTGTATTGTTTTAATTAACAAAGACACTGATATTTTTCCTCGCTGAGTGAATTTTAGTACTTTGATCGTTTATTACACATCAAAACTATTGTTTTCGTCTTGACTGAATTTATTTTAGTCAAAGTGATCACCAAGAGTGTTCTTTTTATTCGAAAGTAATTTATCATCGGTACTTTAAATTATGTCGGCTTTTTGTATTTGTTATCACTTCAGTTCCAGCAATTTACAGTTTTCAACTTTATCTGGTCGTAACTTTATTTTCTGTCTGGATATTTTTTGTTTAGTTTCTTTTGCAAACCTCCTAATAATAATTGAACAGTGCAAAAACGGAAGTCACCCAGGATGTAGATACCATATGGAAACTGTCATGCAGTGAGATGAATGCAAAGGATGGCATCACGAAGTTTGCGCGAACCAAACGCCTATAGCCTCCAACGTTCTCTTAAAAATAGTTGCATGTGCTTGTGTCAGCAATGCTGCTCGGACTCAAAAAGCTTGCTATCCGAAGCCTTTGTAAAGGTGAATACTGCTAGAAGGAGCATTTGCAGGCTTAATCGAGGCGCGTCAAACGGTACTCCCTCAATACAATAATTGATGTAGAGTTACCCCAGATAAGTCCAGAGTCGATTGACTTACATCGGTCAGCGGAGGAAGGACGGCTTACAGAGAGATCTGTTTGGAATAAAAGCTGAAGAAAGGAAGTTTCTTCTGTTATCCTCCCTCCAAATGGCAGCGGACATAAAACGCCTAGAAAATGTAACCGCAAGGCTAGGTCCGTTTCTAGCAGGAAAAACAACAACCTCACTAAAGAGGACATCAAAAACCATTTAGGATCCCACATTGCGTTGACGCGTCTTCGACTGCTACTCCAATGAAAGTTTATGAATGGGTACAGATCAGGAACAAGGATCGAAAAGCTAGTCCTCTAAACCGTGGCTCAGAAATTGAAGACTGATCATAGTGACTGGGCAGTCGTCTTTGATAGAGTCAAGGAGACTGAAAGCTCAGAACACAGAAAGCATTTTGAGTATGACAATGAGTTTATAAAAGAGCTGATGAACTGGTTAATGCCAGAGAAAATCTCTGCATTCACTAGGCTAGGTAGCCAAATGAATCTGAAACAGATTCGAACCAAGCTGCTAAAAGTAGTAATTAAATCTCCAAGGGAAAGGAACTTAGTACTAAATAATGGGCACAAGCTAAGTGAGTCTGTAAAGACTTGGCACTCGTCGTTGAAGAGCAGAGAAGCTGAGAAAGATCCAAAACTACGGTTAGATGCTGGCGAAAAGGACTTTAAACTTGTGAACTTCAGGATGGTCAAACCTCGGCAGAGAATGGTGCCGAAGCCAGTTTGGATGCAGCACGAAGGCATCCAAATGGTCTCCGGAACTATCGAACAAATCCCCAGACCTTGCTCAATAGGAGATAGACTCCACCAGGCCGAAACTAATCCATGGACACTATGAACTTGATTTTGAAAGTTTCACATCAATGAGGGCTGACGGGATCCAGAAACGTAATGGAGGAAGAGAAGTAGCTCTATCCACAGTAAATGCTATCCCATTTACCGTTAATGATAAAATATCCCAAGAGAATGGAACGTGCGAAATAGTTAGTTCCCACTTGAAATACAAAGGACAAGAGCTGCTGACTGATTTGTTCTATCGCAGTGCAAACCGTGAGGTGAATGAGGTCTTGCCAAACAGTTTCAACACTTGGTCACCAAGTAGTTGATGTTTAATCTTAGGAGACTTTGATCCACCTACGGTAGACTGGAAGATCTGAGGACTGGATTGTCAGAAAATTCCTTCGAACAGAAATTAGTTGATGCAGTTAATACATGTGACCTAGTGCGACATGTGAACGAAGTGACTGGGTACGACCCGGACTCCGAATCATCCTCACTAGTTCCCATATTAACACGTTACGAAAATGACGTCACAAACCTCCATTATATGCGCCCTACCGTAGTCAAAAGTGATCGTGCAGTTCTAGTCTTTGATTTCCATATGGTTGTCCATAACGAAGATGTGTCAGTACAAATTAGACTTAATGTCCGAGGAACTCTTCACTGTGGTTCAATAAGGAGGTTCTCGCTTTACAATCCTCCATCACACACGCACTGAACACGGTGACCCTTGAAAAACTCGGTGTCCTTGGTCTGCTAAATGAACGTGATATAAACAAATCCATGGGATCCGACGAAATGCATACTAGGTTACAAAGAGGACTGGAAAGTTTTTTCGTGAATCCCTGTAGCATATTTTTTAATCTACTTGTAATCCAGGGTTGATTATCAAAAGACTAAGGAAATGCTATGGTTAGCCCCGTCTTCAACGCAGGTAAGAGACATTAACCTGAAAACTATGAACCGATAGTCGTAGTTTTACTAAATATTATTCGGAAGAGGTTATTTAAGTATCTCGACGAAAACTGGTTTCGTTTCTAACAGTATCATGGCTTTAGAACAGGTTATTTATGTCTCACTAACTTTTCGGTACCCCGTGAAAGTTGGTGCGCTTTTATAGATCAAAAGTTACCGATAGATGTAGCCTATATTGACTTTGTAAGGCCTTCCGCAAAGTTCTTCTTAACCGGTTGTTATATAATTAATATCGGAGTTGGAGGCAATTTATTGATGTGCATATAAGACCGTAGATGGGTGTCGAGTCGCGATTGACTATGATCACCACTACAGTAAGACTACGTGCATAATAACGACTTGGATCCCTCGATAGGCCGAAAACCAGAAGGCTGTTATTGGTCCAGATACGATATATTTATTGGTGATCTCGTGGTATCGAACGAATACCGAGACGTACCAAAGATTACAGGCGAAATGGCAGAGCGTAAGAAAGTTCGCATGAACAAGATGGATAACGAAACGAAAAGTGCTTTTCATGCAGTTAAACAAAGCGAGTACAGTAAAACAATCACTGGTACAATTGATTATAATAATAAATTTTTCCATTATACCAATAGCGTTCTCGTCGTGAAAAGTAGGTCACTACAGGACTTCCTAGTTGAGTGTCAACACAGAGTTCAGATGAACTCAAAGTTGTCTAGCTGGGAAACCGTGCTTGACGGAGTGCCTCGGGGAACAGTTTTGTGGCCAGCATTGTTCCTCTTGTATGTAAATCCTCAGTTTTCAGTCATACGGATAGTAGTTGATGAACCTGTGTTAATCCTGACAGACTGCCTTCCAATGAAGGTCCATCTTCTCCTTGAAAATGTTCACTGATGGGGCTGATACCACTTGTTCGGGGAATGCGTTCCAGTCATTGACCACTCGATGAGAAAAACGGGGCCCCGCCCTTAGTTTATTAGATCGCGGTTTGTGACCCTTCTTGCTATGACCCCGGAGATTATTAGTGCTGGAGGGAGCAAAAAGGTAAGACATATTAACACCCAAATCATAATTAAAGATACGAAATGCCAGTATAAGGTCACTTCGTGTCCTACGATAAGATAAGGGGAAAAGGTTTAAACGTTTCGAACGCTCATCGTAAGGGAGTTTAGGAAGACACTTCACTACTTTTGTCCTCACACGCTGGACACGCTCAAGCGATCCTTTGTCAGACATGGACTAGCTGCTTGGAAACAGTACTCTAAGTGTGGCTTTACATCAGTGGGATATAAAATTCGAAACATCTCCCCGTCAAAGCATTTAAATGCTTTGCGAAGCGACCATAGCGCACGATAACTTTTGGAAGCAGGCGCATTGCAGTGCGTAGTAGTTTTCAAGTCGTGACTTATAGTTACTCCTAAGTCTTTACGTTCTTAAAGAGATTTATCATTAATGGTATAATGGTAACTACAACGGTGGCCGATGTGCATGGGCACACTCCTCCTGGAATAACCTTCCGAGCCCCAATCATAAGCCCATCTAACTAATCCGTCTAAATCAGCTTGGAGATGACAACGATCAGCCTCACTTCTTATTGTTCTCCAGATTTTAACATCATCAGCAAACAATAATGTGGACGACTTAAGCGATAAAGGTAGTTCATTAACATACAGAAGGAAAAGTAAAAGGCCTAAGATGGTGCTTTGGGGTACACCACTTTTGACCGGTTTCCGTTCGGACAGCGTTCCATTGACTCTCACTCTCTGTCTGCGGCCACATAAGAAGCTTCCTATCCATTCCTGTATAGCACCGGTTATTTCCAAGCTCGAGAGCTTCTGCATAAGACCTAATTGGGAAGCCTTGTCAAACGCTTTGCTAAAATCTATGAATATCACGTCGACAGACAGACAGGCCGTTATCTAGGGCATATGTCCAATCCTCTCTCGAATTGAGTAAGTTAGTTAAGCATGAAAGCTTGTTACGAAACCCATGTTGCTCAGGAGTTAACAGATTATACGAACCTATGTGACTCAGTAACTTAGCCCGAATTATCTTTTCAAGTAACTTAACTACTATGCTGGTCAGGTTGACAGGCCGGTAGTTAGATACGATCCGTCTCTGACCATCCTTGAATATAGGACTAACTATAGCGTCTTTTCAGTCTCTAGGTAGTTGAGCGCATGAAAGGGACATGTTGAAGAGCGTCGCGAGCGGTCTTGAAATAATGTCCGTATGATAACAGACTAGCTAAACTCAACTTATTTCCATTATCATATAGAAGAACCAGAGGCGATTTGATCACAGTATTTTATTTACTTAGTGCTAATTTCGCTTATGATATGCCCACACTTTTCTTGTCTTCCAGAACATGATTAAATGTCGTTGGCATCAATAATGATCTGAAATAGATTTTGAACAACAGTACACAGATAGTTGGGAGGTCATAATGTAGACATTGAAACCATTTAAATTGGAAGTTGCACCGGACTTTCACGTTTTGCGTTACTTAGTTGTTAGGTGGCAGCCAAATATGAGTGATGAGCTAGTACTGTTAGATGCTCAGTGTGCTTTCATTCTGGGACAACATCAACTGGCTCTTAAAACAATCCAAAAGTTGAAGGTAATAAAGTCTATTATATTTTATTTTTATTATAGTCGGGTTCTTCAGACGTAGAGTTGCAAGCTAATGTGCTTACTTATCAAGTATACATAGCTCAGAAAAAGTATGGAGTTGTACTAGATGAAATTCCTGAGGACACTGACGAGCCAGAGCTGAAGCTTCTTAGGCTCTTGGCTATGTACCTTTCGAAAGGCGTATCTGAGTATGTCTATATTCCATCAATAATAGCGGCAAACCTTTTATGTTGTTTCATATTTGAAGGAACGTTGCGCTTAAACAGCTTGACAAAATACTGGAGCAACATGTGGATTTAAACCAGAATGCGATCGTCATTGTAGCAACCATATATCTTCATTTAAACGTAAGTTAGTACTAATTCCTTTGTCTCACTTTAGATGGTGGAATATGCTTTGAAAACCTTAAATAATGGAAGCGACACTTACTGGTGAGTTTCTCTCTTAGAACAGTATTCAGTGTGGGATGTTGTAAGTCGGGGTCTCAGAAACAAACCTCTAGTTGGCAGTCCACACATAATTTCTGGCTTTTGAAGTCGTTACAGTTATAGTAGTTCCTAATTAAAAATAGTCGAGAATTACATTGTGCGTAATAACTATTTAAGACAATCTTTGAAAACAATTGACATCGTTCTGCAGTTTTTGGAATTTAACTTAATTACACGATATACACATTCGCAGTTTGAAAGTGATAGTATGTCTTCGTATTTAAATTTGTTAAAATACGATTTCATGTGAGGCTGGTCCACTAAAATCAGGGTATTCCTCATAATTTGGAATTCATTATACATCTATACGGGTTCGACTCATGCATTGTCTTACATTCCTTCTCAGTAAAAATTAACTGTTTCATTTTCCTCAGTCATTTCCATTATATGATCTGCTTTTTAGCTTTTATGCCCCTCGCTAATATTGTCACCAAGTGTGAAATGACATTGCCTGAAAAAATCCTGGTGTGGGAAGCAACTGTAAACTGTCCACTCAGCCATTGGTAGATTTCATGATCGTCTGATGACCAACACGTAAGAAACCCAACTTGCCACTACTTCGACGTAGTGGTGGGGCTCGCTTATCGTGATGAAACAACCAGGCACTACCGGCTGGAACATTCGTTTTTCAAGGTCCGACCATGCCAGACAGGTCGAGTGAAGAGCGGTATGACTAAAAGCAGCAAATCTAAGGTTCGAGGCGAAGTCGTACTATTGACTATACAGAGGTTTGGCGGCAGTAAAGTATTTCCATCAGAAAACCAGCATAATAGCGACGCTGCCTTCCTGCAACTCGATAGTTATGGATGTTTAATACTGTGACAAATAAATCAGAAAACTACAACACAATTATCATGTAAATAAGTTTTTATTCTTAGCCCTACCCCCTTTTTGACTTTGTAATGTCTACAGTAGTCTAGTTGGCCTCTGTCGTTTGTTGAACTGTCAACATTATTATAACCACATAAACATGTAACATCACTGTTATAGCTCGCTAATCCGTTTATTTTTCTCCTTATGGTCATGTAAACATAACTAATTTGTTTTGGATTTTATGTCCAGTTAATCCTAGTTTGATAAGTTTATTACGAAATGTTAGCATTTTGGACACCTAACAAGCTTAATACCTAAAGCCACCTTTCCTTTTAGCAATGCTTTAACAGTTCAGTGCCTACTCCAAATGAATCGTTGTGATCTTGCTGGCAAGGCTGTTCGACGTATGCAAACTGCGGATGAAGATTCTCTAGCAGCACAACTTGCCGCAGCTTTATACTACGTGAAAAAAGTATGTTCCTGGTAGTGTTGCTCAAAAAAAACATATGGACCCCACCATTTTACTTCGCTTTAAAAATGACATTCGCTTTTTTCAGGGCGGTGATCAGCTGCAAGAAGCCGTTCACATATATGAAGAACTTAAAGAAAAACATGGACCTTCAACTTTACTGTTAAATGGTCAAGCTGCAGCTTTGATGGGTATGAATAATTGGGTTGAAGCCGAACCAATCCTTCAGGAAGCTATTGATATGGTTAGTTTATTACTTATTTGTATTTCGGTGTCCAAAAATCATCTCTGAAAAGACAAGGTCAATAAACGAAAATATCTTCCATTTGCCCGTTTTTTGAGATGTATAACAGTTTACAGGTTTTATCGTAAATTCTCAACGCCTCTATTTTAGGAAAAGATAGTTGTTTATCAATATTTATTACCTTTAAATGGTCGGAGTGATATTTTAAAAATTTAAGATTTCATTCAGTAAGTAGTTTGATTCCGTATTGTTAAAGTACAGGGTTCTACTCATATGACGGTTATTAACTATAGGCACAATCATTACCTATGTGCTACCTGGAGTCCTCTGCATCTGAAATCTCGACTCAGATTGATCACACCGCGATTAGCTACAGCTGTTGTGGCTGTGTACAGGACTTCCGCTTCTGTTGCCGTGCTTATCTGAACTCTGGTCATGTCCTTGTTAGCGCTAATCCTATCTTACGTTTCAGTGGCCAACAAATTCATCGTCCTAAACGGGTAGATGTCAGCAAATTGGTTTCAGCTTCTGTTGTGACCAAATATCTAACCGAGCTATGTTCAAGGCTAGTTATCATCCCACGGAAAAGTATAGATGAGCATTGGTTGCAATTATATGACGCCTTAAAAGTGGCGAGTGAAGTCGCTTGCGGTTTCACGAAACATCCCGCTTATAAGCACTAGGTTTCTTCAGGCTTCTTACAACTCAATAAAGCCCGTCGGTCTACTCAGAGTGACTGCGTGTTTGACCATAAGCGAGGGTTGTTACGCAACAGAACTGTGCAAAGCTTTTGTAAGGACTGAGAAGCTTGGTGGTCGGAGCGTTCAAACGAGTTGGAAAGATTAGCCGCTTGTGTTAACTGCCAGAAGTTCTTTCAACTCGTCCGCGTCACTGGCAGCAAGAAGTTTGATGTGAGTGAAAAAGCCTGTGAAGCTGATGGGATGTCAGTCATTAACATCTATAGACATGAGAGCAAAACTGCTCTTATTATTTCACTCCTATGGACTAATTTCTGTCCTTTGTTGCTCTTTTTTATTTTACCTTCCACCCCCTATCTCTTTACAACCTCATTGTTATTATGTGACGCATATGTATTTAATGCTCTTTTGTTCCAATGGTTTTGTATTCAAATAAATAAATAAAAGTATGATATACTGAACAGCTTTATTATTGAGATGGCTGAGACACGTGTTACGTATACCCAACCACCGACTGCTCCGACGTGCAATGTCTTATGGTGTAGAAGAAGGTTGAAAGAAAGCTAGGGGCGGCCAGACCAAAACGTGGCACAAATCCATGAAGTCATTGACAATTGGACTGAGCCATGTTGGTAGGTGTAGACTGCCTGGTTGGGATGAGCGAGATGATAGCAATCGATGATTAGAGACCTTGAATGACATGGCTCAAAATCGTTTGCAATGGTGAAGGTGCATCCACTCTTTGTGTTCTCCC
The DNA here is from genome assembly GCF_000237925.1 of Schistosoma mansoni. Classification (NCBI taxonomy): domain Eukaryota; kingdom Metazoa; phylum Platyhelminthes; class Trematoda; order Strigeidida; family Schistosomatidae; genus Schistosoma; species Schistosoma mansoni. The sequence goes on along the minus strand of NC_031497.1, from coordinate 25,233,302 downwards.
AAATTCTAATCTTCTGAATTTTTCATGTCCCTATCTTTATTCTCTTTCCAAATTTATTTCACTGGATTATACTTCTTGAATAACATCTTCAAACCCTAATCTATCGGATTGCTGCTTATACTCTTACTACTTCTACCACTATGGGATTTGAATCGACAACTGCATCTCTGTGCTAATGTGGTATGGCAACTCGAACTGATGTACGTACGTACGAAGTTCTACGTTTTGATTGACTGACTGTACAAGATCGTATTTGTCTGTTATTGTGAATTTTATTTTGGGTACTGTGGTGCAATTTTTTTTACCTCACTTAGTATCTCTGTTAGTACTAGTTATGATTTTTGATCTTTATAAAAAAGTGTATTATTAGCTTAACAATATGCAGATTAATTTTCCTAAGAGAATCTTATTCATATTATTGTATATGTATATTTGTTACATTTTCTAGGATGGTAATAATCCTGATACCATTGTAAATATGATCGTGGTTTATCATCATTTAGGAAAACCGACTGAGGTAAGGATGTTTAATTTTGGAAAAATCTTCGATTATCCATTGGTTAACTTCTAATAAATCTTCATCACTTTGTTTTTTTCAAAACAGATTATCAATAGATTGATATCTCAATTACGAGATTGTTGTAAGGATCATCCATTTCTTTTAGATTATGCAGAGAAGGTAAGAAGACTGTTCACTTTAAAAGATTTAATTAATTATATTGTTATTTTATAGGATGATGAATTTACACGTTGCGCAAAACATTACGCTCCAAGTGTATCAGGATAATGTGTTTTTATTCTGTCTGTTCTTTTATTTTGTATCAGTTTTTATGATCATGATAACTTGTATCTGTTTTCTTACTCTTTTTGTTTGTCATTTGGTCTAAAATAAAAGGGTGCTGATTATGATCTGATTCTTGTCTTATTCATTCTTTGATTTGGTCTTGAATATTTTGTCCTAAGATGCTATTTTTAAAATTTTCTATTATGAAGTCATATGAATTATTTCATTACCACAAGAACTATTGTTATATCTGAAGCGTTTCGAATTAACTAGTTAGCGAACGGAACAAAGACTTGTGACCAGAGACCGATAAGCTAGCTATTCTGACGCGTCCCAGACCCAGCTAACGAGAGTAAGAAGTCCAAGTTGGAAGCGGGGAAAATATATTCCGTAGCAGCCAGAAGCACAGCAATCGTAAGGGGAAAAATTAAATGTATATATATACAGCAATAAATTGGCCTTGGGTAGCATCACAAAATAGCACACTCAAAGATACAACAGACAAATAGCGTTTAAGATATTTTACAAGTGGGAAATACGAATCGAAGGTGAAAAGAGCGCTTTTTGCACGAAAACAAAGAAATTCAAATTTTCAAAATAAAATTACAAAAATAGGCTATTTATCAAGTAAGTTCTGGGGGTTTAACATCCCCAACAACTGTCAAGGTAAAAATTTAATTTTAATGGTTGAGATCATGAGTCAATTGAAGCTAGACCATCATGGAAAACCTGGAAATACTTTTTACTAAATTGTTCAATATGACTTTGTGGTCAATGTTATCGGATTTGAGTGTGCTGGCTAAAATAAATGTACTTTAAGGTTTTAAATTGTTTGGGAAAATCGTAGTAGGGTCGAAATCTACCGTGATAATGATGTAAGAAAGCTTCAGAGTAAGGTTTCGTTGTCAGTAATACCACATTTCATCAACCAAGTTTTATGCGTTATAGGCAATATACCAACACGATATAAGGGAAATGGTTAGAATTCAGTTCATTTAGGTTCGCTGTTTGTGTTATGTTTTATCAGAATACGAACGAGATTTAAAAGTTGACGTTTCTTGACTAATCGTATTCTCACTTTGATAACTTCTAGATCTCAGTACAGTGAAATATTATCGAACTTTTTGCGTACCGAAAAAATGCAGTAACATATAGAATGAAGTATGTTGATAATAAAATTGATAGTGATAACGCCTAAATCGTCTGTATTTTTTTATCGTCGCGAGTACAATGACTTACTGGAAGTGAATGAAAATAATCCAAAGGCGGAATAAGATAATTGTAGAGTTCTAGAGCGTGATATTGATGTGATCTGATCGGTATATGGATCCATTATGCTTGATTCCAAGAATTATTTTAAATTGTGAATAATAATCAGATGGGGTGCTGTAAATTTCCATTTTATACTTAAATACATTTTTCAATTTAATTCCATTTTAGATTACTGATGAATATATGTTGATTATCTAATTCTTCTAAGTTGGCTTTTCGGATAATTTTTTCCTCAGTTTCGTGTGTTTTACTAAGATTTAGCGGTAATGAATATCATAGTAATAGGTTTTTTCTCATTAAATCTAAACGTGGTCTGAATTTCCAAAATTGTGACCCACATTGTATTGAATAGTGCCATTTTCATATACATGCAACAACAAAGTTAGAGTCAGCGACAACTAATCTATAATGAAAGGAACGAATCGAGCGAAGAAATTTCTTTTCAATTAGTTTTTCATCATGGCTCTACACTAATATATATATGATTTACAATAATTAAATAACACTCATGGAGTAGATACGTTACGTAATGATTATATAATGACACATCGATTATAAACTAACATTAATTGGAAGAGAAGGATTAATACTGATCAAAGTTATTATTTGAAAATCAATCAGTTGCTACGTTGCATAATATATAAAAAGAGAAGAAAGAACTAACAAAATATTTTGATGAATGGTCAGTAACATAGTAGTTATGCAAGAATCAAGAGACGAATGTAGAGAATAAGTAAAATACAAAAATGGAAGGAATAAGATAATTGTTTACCGAAATCCTGCTACAAACTCCGCTATACCGATGACCAAGGTAGCGAGAGTGGTTGTACAAACTTCTTTTGGATACAAAGGTTTGGTTTGTGAATATGAATTGCGATGGCTTCAGCTATGTGCAATAGACGAGCTCGTAAACCATGTGGCAAATTTGATGGAATATGGTAGATAACCTTAAAAGCTTTATTCAGTTCAACATGATGACCTGTGTCCACCAAGTGAGCGAGAATAGAACTCTTAATCCCCTTTACCTGTCCTTTGGTCAACCACGACGGATGGTGTTCTGTTATTCGTTGACGAACTTGCCGAATTGTACACCCTATATAACTGGCTCCACAGGAGCAGTTGAGTTGGTAAATACACATAGATGTGGCGAATTCAGGCAATCTGTCTTTATTAACAGTTCTTATTGTGGGGCGGTTGTAGAAGACGGTACTAAGTCGGGCTGCATTAAATGTTTTCTGTACTGCCCTTCTTAACCTCTGTGTCAAGATTTCTTCCGTAGCATCATTTAAGAATTGTAACTTTAGGAACAGTACCTTCTTCGGAACAGTAGGTACCCTTGTCCTTCTTTTCGTCTCCGTCATGTGTTTGTCGATAAATTTCATTGGGTACCCATTCCTACTAAGCAAGTTTCGAATATTAACCAATTCCTCTAAAATAATGTCGTCAGAGCAAATCATTCTAGCACGATGAGTTAGGATCTTTATTAGGTTTCTTTTGTATTTCATTGGTACTGCGCTATAGAAATGAGTGTACTGTCCAACTGTAGATTTTCTATGTAATCCTCTTTTTAATGTTCCATCTACTCTTCTGGTTAGTTGGGCATCTAAAAACGATATACTACCATTCTGTTCTTCTTCTAGTGTAAACGTAATTGATGGGTGGATATTATTAAATATATTAAGGATGCTCTCCTTTTCATGTTCTATAATGATAGGACAAACTATCATATATGAGTGAAGAACTTTGGATAGCTGACATTTATCTGGAGCTTGTTCCGACATTGTTGCCCAGAACGACCACCTAGCTCAGATAATGAAACTTCACCAAGTAGTGCCATCTTCATCCTTAACTACGATATCTTGCTTGTTATCACATCTATTGTTCAGAAGCTAGTTGTACAACACTATTCGGCAAATCTAGATAGAATCCGTATCCGAAAATCCATATGGTCATGACTCAAGAGTTTATGCTATTGAGTTACAACTCGATACATTGATTCCTAAATATTGTACTCATAACATTTATACCATATTTGAATTTAATAGGTGATGTGAACAGAGAAACAAGAGGCCTTGACAAAATACGGAAGCTACTTTTGGGAAGTTATTTCATTTAATTCAAAGCTTGCAAAACATTAACATTTACTTTTGTCCCTAGTCTATTCTACAGATCATAAGCTTTCGTTTGATATATGATTCACTGCCACAGCCTTTTCTGTTCCAAAGCTATTGTAATTTAACAGTAATCTTTTCTACTCTTAATCTCCCAGTTTTTTTGACATAGTTGTATTTTTCTAATTGTTGTACGTTGTGTTCGGGTTAGTCATCTATTTATTCATGTATCTTTTTACACTAACCTGAAATCAGAAACCAGATCGGAATTGGGAATAAATGGAGTAGTGTTCCGGTTGTCTTCTCTCTCTCTCTCTCTCGCGCGCGTGCCTGTCAGCCAATCAGGTGATAGGATAGTTTTCGTCTCTCTACTCCACTTCGAACTCACGCATATTAGCCTCAAGGTTAAGCCAGTCAGCCTATCGCATCAAGGTCTTAATCTACATTGAACAAGTTATCCTCGATACGAAAGTGAGTAGACAGATCAAAGACGTAACAATAGGAAATTGGATTCGCTAAACAATTTTCTGATATTGTTTGATCTAGATCAATATAGTAAACACAAATTATCATCACAGTTCTCACTATAACCTATATGGTTTCGCTATGCACCCCTTCTCTACTTGTACAATCTTTTCTATAAAAAATCATAAGTAATAACTTGGTCATCTAGTGATATTACTCTTTCTATAAATAAATAACAAAAATGTATAAATAATTAACAATCAATAAATGAAGGAAATTATACGTACAGAAATTTCAGAAATAAGGAGAACCTGAATCTATATATCGGAAATTCCTGACACTTGAAGTTTTGAAAATTAATAAAAGTAAAGTCTGTTATCATATTCAATGATAAAGAAAAGAATTTCAAGGAATCAATTTGGCTAATTGATTTGTTAATTGTGCAATATGATTAGTATACAAACAATGCCGGAATTCAACGTTGTCTTGTTTTTTGCTGTTAAATAATCTGATGTTTTTCTCCATAGTAGAAATTATATAATACGAATGTTTCATTGAAAAATTCTAATGTAGGAATAGTTGACAATGTAAACAATAAGAATTATCTTAATATTCTCCTTGTACACGAAAGACTGATGACAATGGTGCAGATTGATCTGTTCAATAAAAGAGATGAATCTAATTAAAGAAATTTATTTTCAAGAAGTCGATTAGTAAAGTTTTAGACATCTTGTTGTTATATTCGACTTACTGTTGATTTAGCATATAAATGTCATTCTTAACTCTATGGAAGAGAGTCCGCTCTCCCTCTCGAAATGCTCTCACATGGCCACGCGAATATATAGCCTCTGCCAGGGAAGTCCTACTCACTACCTTCTCGTGACATTACTGTTGTTTACGAAATTGAGAGGACGAAAAGCGAATATCCAGCGCTTTAACCGGGTCAGTGGACACGGAAAATTCACTTAGGGGAGTTGGAAAACCCTGATTCCAAAACAATGGTGCACATGGGCTCGAGTATCCTGAAGAAACAAATGCCATATGAATCAATCACTGATCACCGGCTATCATGGGACTGCATCTCCTTAAGACGCTTCACTGACTTGTGGACTAGACCTTCAAGTCAAAGGCTCGGGGTTTTGCCCCCTAAGAAAACCACCTGGGCAGTATCACACCAAGTGAATTTAATTGGTAGTTATGTTTAGTTTATTAAGCTTCATAGTTTTCGTTTACTAGTAATGTTCAGAATCATTCTTAAAATAAATGACCCATATATTGTTGCTTCTTACCATATTGCCTAGAGTTTTTGAATCAGAATACTTCATTTAGTCTACACTTTTTAAAGATAAATTTCAGTGGAAACTCTTAAAGAATCATATTAAACATTGATGTATGTTCTTTCAAGTTTAATATGAATAATTTTTGATTAGGATCAAAATTTACTGTGGTGTGATTTAAAAGTTTCCTAGTTTTCAGTAGTTTTTCAAATGACAGTGAATCACAACAGGTAGTTACAGAAATAATAAATCCATCTTAATAAGTAATAGTCGTGTTCCCAAAGGAATAACTGAGAAATGAAGTTCCAGTTTAAATCTATATCCTCTAACAGTAGCTATATAAAACGAATCAACAGAACGATGTATTCTTATGGCTAAAATTGTACTTACATTAGATGAGTTTTGATCTCAGTAAATTATGAAATTACTTTTATACAATATTGACTACTTTCAACTGAATATGATCTGAAGGGGGTTTTGTGGAGATTTTAGTAATTTTATATAGTTAAGATCATGAGCTAATTGAAGCTAGACCACCATCGAAAACCTGAAAGCACTGGACGGCCGTTTCGTTTTATTGTGGGACTCCTGAGCAGTGATACAAAATATAATTTGACAAAGAATAGATAATAATCAGAAGGGGTTTTGTAGAGATTCCAGTATTTTCATAGTCGAAATCACGAGTCAATTGAAGCTAAAGGAGTCCTACAATAGGACGAAACGGCCGTCCAGGTTTTCCATGGTGGTCTAGATTCAATTGACTCATGATCTCAACTATATGAGTATTATCTGTTATCCATACTACTACTAATAATTCTAGTAGTAGTATTTGCAGAAGTAGAGAATTTCTATTCGTTAAAGTATGCTCTTGCAAATTTGTTGAATTGTTTTTGTAAGAAGTATCTATTAGTTAGAGTAGACTAATTGACAAAGAATATGTCATCATTTAGAACTTGTAGGAATAAAAGGGTGTTTAGATAAAGTAAAGAACAAGATAGAAGAATGAAGTGTAGAGCAAATATATTCAACAAATTATTATTGGAAAACATGTACAATGATAGCAGTTTCCTCATAAACTCTAGGCACAGTTCATACTTCCGTACTTAACAATGAGTTTTAGAATGGCCTTTTACTGTGTCTTCTGAAATGGATTAGATAACCAATGGAACTAATGAATATTAGATAGCTGTTTCATTTTAATTTTGAGCTCATCTCATACATTAGATTGAACCTATGATTCCTATTTGTCACAATTAATAGGTTTCAACTGCTGAACGCAATGACTTGACATAAAGATGAGTTGCTCAGTCTTCAATGTTTAAATGGTAACATTTGTGATCGTATGGAAAAGTAATCTTAGTAAAGATTTGTTGGCTGGGCTGTTTGTCATTAATGTACCCTCAAATAATGAATGTAAAGATAGATAACAATGTTTCCTGATCTTTTTACCAGGCAGTTCGTCAATATTGCTTATTTTGCTTCACAGCCTTTATTCAAAGAATAATTTTTAATTCCAGTAAATGAATCGAGACAGGAACAAATCAGTCAAGATATATGGTAAAATAGGTGATATGTATTCAAACTCATAATCACGTGTTCGTAGCTGCTATCTTAATTTGATGGTTTGGCTTGCATATCATGATGTAACAGTCGAGCTAAGCTGGATGGAATCTTTATTCCCTTGAGGTTATACCCCATTCCAGACAGATCGGTTGGAGAACAGGAAAACTGCAAGCCATAACTTAAAGTAAGAGGTTGAAGTTGTACTACCAACTGTATATCGACGTAACGACAGTAAAGTGTTTCTCCCAGAAAACCACAAAAAAGAGTGGTTATAAGAGATTGGTACACCTCGCCTTGCCCCATGGACTACCGTCGCCAGCAGTAAAGTCTTTACTGTATCAATACATAAAGAACTACTCGAGAAAGGCAATGTGTGACTGACTTCAAACAGTCATACTTCAAGCCCTATGGTCACACTCTCAAATTGTTAAGATCATCCCTAACCCAATTTACTTTTCAGTTACCTCAAGAAAAATTGTTTTTCTTCAATATGGGCAACCTGGAAGTAATAACCACTAACACATTCCTAACAAAACTCAAGATCACCTGATTGATACAAAAAGGTTTCCAAACAATTTGTGTACTGAATAAATTGAAACAATCATTCTCATTTGATATGATATAACAGTATACCTATAAGAATGAATGTGTTTCAAATCTTAATGAATTTTAACCATACCCTACAATAAAACAGATCAATCAATAAAATGAATCATAGAAATAAGAACAAATAGGGGAAACATTCAATGTATAGACAGAAAAGAATAGAATGTGAAATTCTTGCAAATAATAAACACATACAACAGAGATGAAACAAAACGAAAGAAAAAATGAAGTTGTTGCTATGCAACATAGATTTATTTACATTTTAAAAGCAAAAATAGATTGTTGTTTTTTACTGGGTTATCCTTTAACAACTCAACTACCAATGTGTCTGAGTAAGAATGTAAGCTTATAATCATCTTATACATAAATATATAATAAATTAATTATGAATATAATTTTCATTTTACTCATAGTAAGTGATAAGAAGGAATAAAAATAAACTAAGTAAGCAAAAACTTAGTGATGTATGTGTGTGTGTAAGGTAAGTCTAATTATGGATTATTAACTTTACGAAATTGAGAGGATGGAAAGCGAATGTTCGGCGCTTTAACCGGGTTGGTGGACACGGAGGGTCCACCTAGGAGAATTGGAAGACTCTCATTCATATGGGCTTCAGTATCCTGAGGGAACAAATGGCGTATGAATCAATCGTTGGTCACCGGCTACCATGGGACTGCATCTTCTCATGATGCTCCACTGCTTTGTGGATCAAATCTTTAGGTCAAAGACTCCAGGTATGGTTCCCTAAGAATACCACATGCTTCAGTTTTGGCACTTGGGCAGTATCCCAGCCCTCACACAAATCAAATGAGATTTGTGTGGCAAATTTATCTGGTGCCCTTTTGTACAAATATTTATGTGTTTAAATAATAAGTAATAAGGGGGGGATTTCACTGTGCAGTTTTTGTTGATCATCTGGCTGCTTTCAAATATTTCGTCAGTTTTATTTTTCACTATATTTTTGTCAACTGTCCAATTTAGTTGACTTATGCTTATATGATTACTTAATTGTTTCTGTGTAGATCTGTAAAAATGGTTTATGTTGATGTGAATATTGCTTGCAGATTAATATGAGTATCGTGCCCAGAAGTCAGTCAAGCAAAATAATCAATATAGAAATATATGTACATAAAAGTAAACGAATTATACGAAACCTTTCAAAAGAAACCATATACGGACAAATTCATCCAAACAGATTGATTTGGCGTATGTGCAAAATTTAAAAATCTCATTTCTAAGTAAAGTAAATGCTATTATTGTTATTCAGAATAGAAACTAGAGCATCATAATGCAACGAATGAGCTTAGAGGATATAACAACATTGGAAGTTTCCACGTAAGGTATAAATCTTTCACATCATTCAATATAGAAATACATAGGTAATTCTCAATGAAAATAAGCACTAAATAACAGATTTACTCTTACTCGATTATCATGTATAGGAATAAACCGAAAACTTCCAGCTTTCATAAGAAATGAGATAATTTAAAACTGATGAATTAATTTTAATAGTTGAGATCATAAATCAGTTGAATCTAGACCACCATGGAAAACCTGGAAGCACTGGACGGCCGTGTCGTCCTATTGTGGGACTCCCCAGCAGTGCGCATCCTCGATCCCGCCTCAGGGGATTCCAACCCAGGATCTATCAGTTTCGCGGGCGAGCGCCTAACCTCAGGACCATTGAGCTGGCTGGTATCCAACGGTGTAAATGTTTAACTTCAACCGATCCACGAAATTGAGCGACACATCCATCAATGTCTGAGTTCGAATCTCGTGAGGCGGAATCGTGGATGCGCACTACTGAGGAGTCCCACAATAGGACGAAACAGCCATCCAGTGCTTCCAGGTTTTCCATGGTGGTCTTGCTTCAATTGATTCATGATCTCAACCATTAAAATTACTATCATATCCACAAAACCACTACTAATGAATTAAAACAAAATAGCACATTAAAATTCAGTCGTTTCATAAAACAATCAAATTGATTTTCAGTATCACTATTAATCACTACTTCTAGTTCTAATATAAAGATTTTAGGGATGCTGAACCTTTAAATATCACATCAAATAAGAAATCGATTTTAAACTTCACATAATGATTTGAAGTGAACTACTTTCATTGATAGTAAATGTTTTTTTCTCATTTCTATCGGTTTATTCAGTATGAAGTCAGTTTAATTTATTTTCAATACATAAGTCAGACCATCAATGACAAGCTGGAACCACTGAACGGCCGTTTTGTTCAAATATGAAACTCTTATGAAGTGTGCATCTACGACCTCGTACCGAAAATTACTTGTCTTATTTGAAGTCTTTAGCAGTTCACCTTCTTCACAAGTCATTGCTCCCATAGATTATATGGAGATAATGGTTAAAGTATTGTGTATTAGTCGTTCGGTCTATACAGCTAGCAAAGATCACGTTCAATATTAGAAAGATATTCCAACTATTCATCATTGAGAGAAAATCGAATCACATGTCAATTCACAGCAAATATTTAATTAGGCTTTGGGAAAACATCCCAAAATCAGCCATATTATATGAGCAAAACGAAAATTAACGGTTAGTGAAAAACAGAAATAAACAAATAATTTAATTGTGTTAACACGTTTGTAAACTATAGCTTTTCTGAACAAGTCACAATTCACAGACAGTGTTAGTTAATCCATTAACACGAAGCTGGTTTATGATGTGAACTTAGTCAGTTAATCAGCTACAACGTAGGACCAGTCACACATATACATCGGTCCAAGTTCCCACACCTCATTAGTACAACGAGATTAACATCAAATTCATAGTAGTTAATTCAATGGTAATAATATAAAAAAAGATTGTGTACAAGGATATAATACAGGAAAGAAAGAGTTAGTTCGTAGAAAGAAAGGTATAAAGCAATTTTAATCTCACAGTTTAAAGAAGGACAAAGATTGTGTACAACGACGACATTACGACCGATGTTGAGCCATGCCACCCAGAGTCTCTGATCACTGATTACGATAGTCACGCGGACCAAAATCAAGTAGTCTGCATCTGTCAACATGCGTACACGATAAATTAGTTACTTTATGGATTGATGCCACGTTTTGCTTTGGTCAACCCTTAACTTTAGTACAAATGTCTCTGACACTAGCCAGCATTGCGCAAATCGATAATCGATGATTAGGCATGCGTAATAGGCGACATGACCATCTCAGTCGATGTAGAATCACAACCTCATCAACTGATTTACCACCAGGCTAACTTTTGAAATTCGTGCAAAGATTTTGTCAAAGACCAACCCATTAGGGCTGATTAGACGCATTCCAAACATCCTGGCATTGTTGCCCAGTGCTACCAAAACAATCTGCATTTTATCAATATCTTCACCAAACAGGACTGTGTCATCTGCATATCCTAAGTCAATAAGTGGCCCTACTGGTAGGAAATCTATTACCAGAAATTCAGACGACGAGAACGTTATTTCCAGTAGTAGGTCGTCTATGGTGATAATAAACAAAAATGGAGATAGTGGAAAGCCTCACTAGACACCACTTGAGGTTGGAAAATCACATCACAGTTCGCCATAAACTCTCACTCGACCAGTAGTTTTCGAGTAAGGAACCTTCACAACGTTTATGTACTTCTGAGGTACATCTTTCAACGACAGACACTGTCACACAACCTCTTGGTCTACAGAGTCAAATGCTGCTTTTGAGTCAAGAAAAACTGTCATTGTTGGACATCGATTAGCTTGTCTGTGTTCTAAAATCTGACGAATGGTGAATATATGGTAGAGTAACAGAAGGCTATCAGTGCAATAGATTTCACAGAAATCCACTGGTTTTGCATGATCCTTTGGTTCAACTCACTAATAGATGTCGCTGCTGTTTCCACAGCTGTTCATATATCTTTCCAAGCAACATCCGGGTCAGCCTCGCTTTCAGATCTGGATAAGTCTGACCTCAGTTGTTTTTGATATCTACTTTTGACTTTCTCGTCACTCAGTTCAACTTTGATGGGTCTTCTTCATATGGCTTTTCTGAGTGCAGTGTGGTGCGAACAAACGCGCGCTCGTATTGGAGAGTGGCCAGAGTCTAAACATGTACTGCAAAAGGAGTGGCAATCTTCTATCGAGTCTCCCCAACGATGACTGATGACAATATGGTCTATTTGAGTCCATCGTTGGTTTGGCGCAGGATGTATGAGGAGAATTTTCACTTTCCGGTCGCCCACATCATGGAAGGGTTCTTCTAGAGGTACTTGAAAATGAAATTGGGTTAGGGTTGGTCTCAGTGACTTGAGGGCATGACTGAAGTGCTCGAGCGACAATCGCTTGAGGCCGGTCACACACCAACTTTTCGTGTGCGATTTTCGTGTTAGCTGAGTACTTGTTCAGACTTTACTGTTGGAGACGGATATCCGTGGGATAAGGAGAGGTGTGCATTTACAAGATCGACCTTTTCCAACCTTAACCCTCCTTGTGGGAAGGCAGCATTGCTGTTATGCTGGTTGTCTGATGGAAATACCTTACTGCTGTCAAACCTCTGTACAGTCAGTAGTACGATTTCGCCGTCGAACCTTGGGTTTGCTACTTTTAGTCCTAACACTCCTCAACCGACCTGTCTGGCATGGTCGGACGTTTAGGAACGAATGTTCCAGCCAGTATAGCCTAATTGGCTCATCATGATATGCAAGCCCGATCACCTCGTCAAGGTAGCAGCAACGGTCAGGGTGATGTCAACGATTTTTACTATAACTAATATATGTTAACCCTACGTTGTAAATATGACTACTGACTTGATGAGTTAAACAGAATGAGCTTGATGCGTTAAATACAATATTAGAATATAATTAATTTTATTAATTCGAATTGAGAAGAGAATAATGAAACTCACTAAGACTTTGACGATATTCATAACGACCTGCTTAATGAGAAAATGAAAAATTGGAGATAGTAAGAAATTGATAATATACGGTGGATAGAAAAACTATAAGAATGATATGGTTAGTAAACTTATTGTTTCATAAAAGCCAGAATTTTTTTAACTAAGGGAAATAAAAAATGAGTAATTGGATTTACTAGGTGATTGGAGGTAATCTTCAGGAAAATCTTCTTGATCTAGGTCTTGTGGCTAGCTGTCTCTCGTTTGCAAAACTCAAGTGTAATCTTGAGATAATTAGTTCTCTCTATTAAAAATCGAACCTGCAGGTTTGAAGTACTATAAGACTACCTCTACATATTTTTGAAATATTTAACTACGTAATTGCTATCTATCATTCGGAGTCTACTTAACAAGTTGGCATAAAATAGCTGGAATTAGTCGCTGTATTAAGTGATTTTTTTCTGAAGATAGTTATACAAAAATCAGCATTTCCATTGAAAACTACTTAGTATTATAAAACCGGTGGCAAATAGCCACAAAAAAATGATAAGAGCTATAAAATATAGTTGTTAAACCCACAAAAATGTTTCCAAAAGACATTGTAATTTTAATAGTTGAGATCATGAGTCAATTGAAGCTAGACCACTGATTTCAACTATATAAAATTACTAAAATCTCTACAAACCCCCTTCTGATAATGATCATACGCTCACTAGTGACTGACACCATGAGGTATTTCCTGGAGTTCTAGTGAAAAGCAGTAACCAGTGGAGTTCAACAAGGTCTGTTGTGAGATATCAACTCACTGATGACATTGGTGCATGTGTCGCTCGACTTCGTGGATCGGTTGAAATTAGACATAAACAACGTCGGATCCCGGCTCAGTAGTCTGGTGGTTAAGCACTCACGCATGATACTGATTACTCCTAGGTTCGAATCTCGTGAGGTGGGATCGTGGATACGCACTACTGAGGATCCCACAATAGGACGAAACGACCGTCCAGTGCTTCCAGGTTTTCCATGGTGGTCTAGCTTCAATTGACTCATGATTTCAACTATATAAAATTACTAAAATCTCCACAAAACCCCCTTCTGATGATGACAATTAGTCAATCAATGTAGCCATAAATCTTTCTAGTTATAAGGTTATTGATGATATCGAAATTTGTCTCTAGTTAAATAAATTATCAAATTAAACATTTGTGTTTAAATAATTCCCAAATTTATTACTATCATAAAACTTTCAACTTGATAATAATAAACAAAAAAAAACTCTGGTTCAATCCTAAAACTCACATTGAGCTTAAAATTGGATTAGAATCAGTCATAAAAATTATAGATACTAATCTATAAGTAGAGTTAATTGTTAAACTGATTATACTACTATAGAATACTTATTGGCTATGTGAAAGTTACACCCAAAATACTAAATAAAGTTAACAGAGTAACATTAATCATAATCTTATAGTAAGCACTGTAAAGAAATTGAGCTCTATATTCCTTTTTACCAATTCTTCTAATTGTCTGAAAATTCTTTTGTTAACATAACAAGTATCAATGATATCTAATGTGAAATCAGAAGTAGCAAATGGGCGTTTCTTTAGTGAGTTTAGCTACTCCCCTATGTGGGAACTTCCCTTTTATTTATTTCTGACTTTGGTAACGAAGTTCAAACTAGCTGAATTATCCTCCTTATTTGAGTCACAGGATAATCATCGTTGGAAAACTATTAAGAAACAAGAAGCATTGGACATCAATTTCTTTCTACTGTGAGAACTGTTAGTAGAGAACATCCACAACCCAACCCGTAGTGAAACCAAGGACCTTTGTTCTAACCTTTAATCACTGAAACTGCGTTTAGTGGTTTACATGTCTAAATTCAGCCATTTCGAGATACTGTACAACTATCTTCCACTGTTCACTGTGAATAATAAGCTCTAAACCACCATAGTTGAACAACGTTAGATTAAGCTCGGTAATCAGGAGGTCAAGACCTCTCCATGATGCCGAAGGTTCTGAGTTCCATCCTTCGTGGGATCGTGAGTGCCCATTCCTGAGGAACCCTATAATCCGACGAAACCTCTATCAGTGTTTGTTGGAATTTAGCGGTGTTCTAGAAAAACAGTACGTGATGTAAGCTATTCCCTTAACTGTTATGTTTTTTAGTATGAAAAGAGAATGATTTTAATTTTTTCAACAAAATTGGTTCATATATTTTTAGTGATCAAATAATCGATATATTGAGGATTATTTACCCATTTTTTGTTAACTTTCTAGGCCATACAAAATGTTATTATGGTGCTATATCAGAATATGTTATAGAACAACATCTGTATTGATCTCTGCTTACAATGCTTGTGACCTAAGGTAATATCGAGGCAATCCGCACAGGATCCACATATGCCAATACGAGACTGATCAATTGCAGTCTTAAACATCAATGGGTAGTATCAAATAACCAATATGAAAATGAGTTGTATTGATTGTTGTATATGAATGAAATACGTGAGAACAGTTAGTAAAACTAACAAGTATCATTAAAACAAGTGAGGAAACTTAGACTTATCAAAAGAAAAACTTGAAGTACAATATAACATGTGTCTTACAAACTACTCAGAGATAGTAACACTATTGTATATTTATTTCCATGTGTCATCGTTCTTTCGTCTGAGTTTCCAGATTGTTATCATTTGAATACATGTGTGTAATCTAAAGGTTACGTTTATTTTAACATGAGACAATTCTGTGATATATAATAGAAGCCAGTGGCGATCCTGCTGTAACCTTCTTTTACTTTCTTCATAAAGAGTGGTTCTAACTTTCTTAACTGAAAGAGATCTTCTGGTTGTATATTTCAGTTACCCCCATCATTACTCTTATTATTACACTAACATACGCTAATCTGTGGTTGTTATTGTACCTTTCTTTTTTTGCTTATATGCATCTTATCCCTTTTCCTCTTCCCATTGTCATTGTTTTGTGTGGCGTACATGTCAACAGTAAAATGTTTATAGGACAATTTATTCATATTTAAAAATACTCAAGAAAAAAATAGAGAAGATAATAAGTAATTGTTGTGACTTTAAGCCCAATTAATTATTACGTGATTTATTCGCCAATCGAAATATCACTTATTCAATCTTAGTACTGTGCTAAACCGGTATGGACAACTTAGAGTCTTTATTGGTCCTTTGTTCTCCTAGTTCTTCCATTTGAGTCTAGAACACCATTAACAGCTCCTACTATGCTAATCATTAATTTCGAACATACTTAGTTTATATACTAGACAGACAGACATCACACCATAAAATAGAAAGTAATATTTGTAGAAGATCAAGCCAAATGTGGCTGTGAACGTGGGAGACAATAATCAATAAACTGTATATAATTTAGAGACAGCTTGTAATAAGATGAATATAGATACATACAATCTAACCACTGAATAGTTATACAATAGGAATATATATAGAATAATAATCAATTAATAGATCGCGGAAGTTACCTGTACTTATGTCTTCACTAGGATGTGACAGTAATGACTACTAATAACTTGAACATTGGATGTGAATAAATGTAAACGATGAGGTATTTAAATTATAATCATTTTGCTTAGATCACAATGAATAAATCAGTATAAATTGAATGATTAGATAATCACATTAAAATTAGTATCAGAAAGGAAACGAAGATTAACCAAAGAGAATCAGTGACATTTATTAATCTCCACGACGCCTTTATACTAATGAAAATTACGCGTTCAATAGAGACTAATTTTGACAAGGCAATTCCGGGATCCCAGTGAGAAGCTGTAACCAGTGGATTTTGACCATGTTAAGTGTGAGGCAGTTATCTACTAAAGACAATCGACAATAGTTGCATAATGTCATGAATTGATTGGGTTTAAGCATATATACCACTGAATGGCGGCTTAGCGGCCATGAGTTTATACATTCTTCTCTAAAGCAAAAGTCTTGGGTTCTATCCCTATGGCATTTCGGATGTGCACTTCTACAGAGTATCGCACTAAGACGAAATGACTGTTCAATGTTTCCTGTTTTTCTAACGGTTGTCTAACTTAGGTCGGCTCATGATATATGTAACACTCAATAAACCTTAAGAATACCCTGTTGAATTGATAATCAACACAAAAGCTATGGCTGACCAATTATTTAATACTCTTAACAACATATTAACAAAGAAAATAAGATCAGGGACTATTAATAAAATTAGTCAATGTGATCAATAGGGATATGACCAGTTTAATTAATTTATGGTTATAACGTAACATAATCGACATATTTCATTACTGAATATATGGTTAAGTAGATATATTTAAGAGTGAAGAATTCAATGAAGATATTGATGTGGGTTTGTTCTCTGAGCTCGATGGTTTGGTCGTGGAGCTTTCATCGTCCTTCTGAACGACATCATCAACACAAACTTCGGGTAGAAGTGAAGTGTTTGAATTCCTCCACATGTGATTTACAGGTCAATAAGAACCAATCAACATCGAGGCGTACAGGACAAGCTGCAAATCACATGTGAAAAAATTCAAACACTTCACTTCTACCCGACGTTTGTGCTGATGATGTCGTTCAGATGGACGATGAAAGGTCCACGACCAAACCATTCAGCTCAGAGAACAAATCTACATCAAAATCATCCACCTGAGCTACAAATTTTCTCTATCATCTCAATGAAGATATAAATTTATAAGAAAATAAAATTTGTTTTACTTATACAGAGATATCTTTCAATACTAAGGTAAATAATCTTTCAGTGAATAATTTACTATTAATAAACAAATTAAACAAACAGTGGATATGAAATTATTAACATCTAGAAACTAAAGAAGAACTAGATTTGAACTTTTGGATTCAATTGGTATTGTTTGTTCGAAACTTCTCATTGATTTTTAGGATTGCGATTGATCAGTCTCTAATTGGCATATGTGCATCCTGTGTGGATAGCCTCGATATAGCCTTAATTCACAAGCATTATAAGCTAAGATGGACAGTGGCTAGCAGTGGAATCCAGGACAAAGCGCGTTTCGTTCTATTTAGGAATCGTCAGTTGGACGTGCCTGCATTTCAGAGTTGATGTTTACTCTGAGATTCGAACCTAGTACCTTTCGCTTCAAACGCCATCACGTTATCCACTCAGATACTTAGTCCTGATAGGACGAAACGCAGGTTCTGGATTTCACTACTAGCTATTGTCCATCTTTCTTACAATAAAAGACGTTTTTCTAAAATAATGGTTGATACACATAAATCCGTATGCATTCTACTATAAAAATGATTATTGAAACAAAAATAGATATTGGTATCAATACTACGTTATGATTTGATAATATTGAATAAATTGAGCATTGGGTAGATTGTTATAAATAAAGAATAATAAATTTGTAATATCCCAATGAGTAGAAAAATTAGATTTTCTGACGTTTCGTGACATAGTGTAAGGCACTTCTTCAGAGTAAATAAATAACCAAATTAAAATTAATCGTAGTTAAAATAGTGAAACAGAACAATGCGAATACTATTTATTTATTTATTCTTACAAATTTATTAAATTTTAATATGTAAACTATTGAATTACTCTCCAGGCCGGTTAAACTCAAAAAGTTACTCATTGTAATACTATGTGACATAGTTTGAAATACTACACGTAGAAGCTATACATTTAAGATCAAAGATAAGGTTTGATAATGAATGCTAACAATCATGAAATCTTAATCTTGTTCTATTTATGAAACCTTTCAGCTCAGAGAACAATACACTAGGAAAAGCTTCCCATCTAAGTTGTACATCTTCTTTATTATTCCAGATTGTATTACTATTCAGTAGTTTTTAACCATCAAAATACTATTATTATATCTATCAGTCACATTGTTTAAAGAATATAAATTTGTAACATAGAAAAAAAGAAAGGCTTCAATTCATTTGAATCTGTTTTCATTCCGAACATAATTACCAAGCATTAAAAGTTGTGTAACATAATGACATTGTTACTTACCACTCATATGAAATTGTTCTATATAATGTGGTTTACAAAATATTACTCCATCTAATGATGCGAAATTGCCAACTCTAAATGAATAAATATAAATAAAAAAAATGAAAACGATAAAAAGAGGGGGATTTTGGGAGTAATGAAATGAATTAAGTTCATCAAGAGAACGTTTTGCAAAATTAAAAAAAAATTTCCATAACTGGCCAAGTGAACAAGAATTATGTACTCGCAAATAAATGACCTGTAGATAAACTTCTGAAGTTTAGGATGGATTAATCACCGGATAATGATCCATGTCATTTGTATCAGGTTCTTCTTAGTGCAGATTTCATTCTATCGACCAATTTTCCATGTGGCTATTAGTCTAGGTGACTCGATATCATATGTACTATGTTGAGATTAGATGGTATGTATCAAGAAGGACCTGACACGTATGACATTGGTTACCATCCAGTGATCAAACATTTTTAAATGCACCTCAGTTCTACAAGAGGTCAGTTGCAACCTGGATAGCTCACTGTTAACATCTCTGACTGTGGAGCTAGATGACATTGGATCAAACCCGTTAGAAATCGTCGGGTCTCACAAGAATACAGGTACATTTTACTGACACGTGCCAAACAGAACGAAACCTAGGTCTAGGCCTTTTTGTCGACAACCTCCAACCACCCTACCAAACTCCTGAAGTTTTTGTTTGAGGCTATAATCTTTATATTTAATCAAATCAAAGACAATACGTTTACAGACGAATAGTAATTATTGTCAGTGATAATGTACTACGAACTCAGAAAAATGGGAAGTGCTGATCACTTGGAATTAAGCCGTTTGGACAAACAGGGTAGTTATTAAGCTAAAGCCTACTACGTATACTAAATTTGACGAGTCTTTACTCAGAAGAAAACAGTAGGCGTCTTGAATTATTGAGATAAATATCAGAGTATTAAAATTAGTCACAACATCAGTGGTAGTTGAGAACATTGGGCACAAAAACGAAGGAATGAAATAATGGAATAAAAAGGTGTAAGAAAAATTTTTAAATTCAAGATCTAATAGAAGAAAAATTGTCAATCTTCCTGCTCTGTTGAAACTGATTCTAAGTATTTTTACTCAACGTTTCCAAGCATTGATCACCGCTATCACACAAACTCTAAATAAGTAGTCTGAGACTATTAACATAGCTGAATTCAACAGTGAACGATTCCATAGACTGATGTTACGTCTTGATTTGGCTGTCTCTATAGCTGAAATTACTTTCATTCAATACAATTAGGCACCGAGTTAGGCTGTGATAAAGCACACGTAATACATATAATTACATGTAAATAACTTGAAGTTCTTTATATGAGCGAAATCTGAGTTTTCAAACGAGTCAACTCTGATTAATTGTCGTTTCTCTCAGTTTAGTTATATAACTAACAAAGCCGCATTTTTTGAATCACAATGCATTTAATCAAAATACAATTTGAGTGTAATCAGGAGACCTTTGTTCAACGCAATGAAACAATGAAATTAGTGACAGAACAGGTCATAATTTTCCTAAAATACTTTAACAAATAATTCAGTAAGGGCTGAATAGCTAGAAACTGGTCAACAGTCAACCAAAAGATCACTTTATTTCTAATTCTCCTGAAAAGATGAAGGAATATCATCCTTTAAGAAATAATACAAATGAGATGATAGAAAAGTATAGCCTATAAGGAAAATAGAATCAGTCGAAGTACATACTTGTCTTCTAGCTCTATCGACAAGCTGTTGAATAATTGTTTTCAGTTAGAAACAATACAAGGTCGAATATAACAAAAATGGATGTACAGAATGTTAAATCATTGGTGTTTAACAACAATAAATATTATAACGGTACGAAAAAAATAATTATTGAATCAATAAGGGATAGGTTAGAATAGTTATCTCTACCTAAAGTTTATACTGACTGTAAATGAGAAAAACAATGTTAACTAAAAAAAGACTCAGTCGTTCAACTTAAAGAGAGAAGTATCATTAATCGACATAAGCTAAATACTTGAAATCATGAGTCAGTTGAAGCTAGACAACCATGGAGAACCTGGAAGCACTGGACGGTCAACTCGTCCTCTTGTGGGATTCCTTAGCAGTGCCAATCCATGATCCCGACTCGCGAGATTCGAACCAAGGGCCTATCAGTCTCGCGCGCGAGCGCTTAACCTCTAGACCACTAAGCCGGGCGGCATCCGACGGTGTTAATGTCTAACTTCAACCAATCCATGAAATTGAACAACCATTCAGCAATGTTTTCAGTTAGTTGATATTTCCCAACAGACCTGGTTGAATTCCACTGGTTACTGCTTCTCACTTGAACTCCATGAAATACCTCATGGAGCTAGTCACTAGTGAGCATATGATCAGTGATTCCAGGTTTTCCATGGTGGTCTAGCTTCAATTGACTCATGATTTCAACTATGTAAAATAACTAAAACCTCCACAAAACCCCCATCTCATAATTCAAATTTTTTTTGAAAAATCTAAACCTTAACTATAAAGGGTTTCGAAATGTTTATGTTTACCTTAACAACTGTATTGTATTATTTTCAAATAAGACAATATGATTATAATCTATTTAAGGCTGAATTTTTAATGAATAAAATAAAATGTCCTAAATTCATTCATTTATTTATATAATTTTAAAACAGGAGTATTTTATCAGATTTCATAGATCATCATGTTTAGGTAGATAGTTTTATATTATACTGCTTTTATTAGTTAATATTAATGAAATCTCTGGTGAATGCTTTGCTGTAGTTGGAACTTGAGTTAGAGATAATTACTTTAGGGTGATGTAGATTTTCATACTGAGTGTAGAACTCATACACTGATCACTACAAGTGTCAACGCTATATACACTTGTAGTGAACAGAACACTAGTTAGGGACAATCGAATGTATTTAAGCACAAATTGCAGACTATCTCACTAAATTCTGTTAACCATACAACAAACAGTTAATTTGCAAATTAACAATCATTTGTCTCAATCTCCACTGCTCCTTCTGTAAATATCGATCCATCTTCTTTAATTCCATTGTTCATGCACTTTCCTACCAATCGCGCTCCATTTCAGTTCTTTCCTTATCGATCTTCTGCCGAAATACATTCTATGTCTGACCATTGCCATATACTACTTATATGGATATAAATAGACCACACTACACATTAAATTAGTGTCACAAAATGAGCCAACAAATTTTCTACGTTGAATCATCATAGTACAATGTTGAGAAAGCTTTTAACAACTTGTGGAACCAAAGCATCTGCCCTAAGGGCCTCTATAATAACAAAGACTGAAATAATTCAATGAAAAGGAGATCGACAATGGTAATGATCATAAGTCACTTTGTTTGTCTCCTATGAACTGACATAATTTTAGATGATCCATTAAAATGGTAAATACAATAGCTGGAAAAACATTTCAACAGATGTGACCACCAAATTAAATACTAAGACATTAATAAAAGGTCAAATAGACAAATTAGAAGACTAGGAAGATCAAAGATGATAGAGAAAACAGTAGCAATCATCAATATTATGATGATCCATTCAAAGAGAGATCTTGTTAAAAACAAAGAGACACTTAAATAAACCTTCGTATTCGCTCCTGAGGCACTTTCATACAGCACCAGGAAGTTAGGTAAAATATAAACCTTGTAGCATGTTTCAATGATAAAGAATCATCGAAAAATTACTGTGCAGTACAATTCATTTAGTATTGTTTGTTTGAATCTTCCCATCGATGTGTTAGGACTGCAACTGGTCAGTCTCTAATTGGCATATATGCATACTGTGCGTATTGCCTCGATATAGCCCTAATTCACAAGCATGGTAAACAAAGACGGATAGTGGCTATCAGTGGAATCCAGGACAAAGCATGTTTCGTCCTATTTGGGACTCGTCAGCTGGATGGACCTGCATCTCAGATTTGATGTTCACTCTGGGACTCGAACCCAGTACCTTTTGCTTCAAACGCCATCGCGTTATCCACTCTCCCACTGAGTCCTGATAGCCATAGGATGAAACGCACGTCCTGGATTCCACTGCTAGCCACTATCTATCTCTGCTTACTGTGTAGTACAATGTTTAAAAAAATATTTTAACTACAGGTTAATGTGATTTTCATATACAAAACAATGTTTAAAGTGCTTGCATAAAATTCTTTTGGAAACTTGAAACAAACAAACACAATGATCTGAATTAAAATAAGATTATAAATCGATGTGATCATGATAACTCTTGAATAGTTGCTGAGAAAACATACTTGTGTAAATAGTAAGTTTAAGTTTTGAACTAAAGTAGTTTCTATTTCAAGTACCTATTCTTGATCAAATAAATTGATCAATTAAGTTTGTCTTTCGATTAAAAGAAATGACTAAGGTTCATAGAAAGAAGAACAGAACTAGATAATTTACATGGATTATTAAATGTATGCAGCGAAATGAATAAGTAAACTGCATTTGAAAAGTATCGAAAGTAAACTACATCATATATAGATAGACCAGATAAGTTAAAAGCTAAGTAACACTTTCTCAACTATCTAATAATAGGATTTGTTGAGATTTATGTATCCTGTATGGATTACTTGAATGTCAATCATTTCGTTACAAGTTTTGTAGAACTAATGAGTTGCAACTAGCGATGGGATTTCACAACGCAGGTTAACTAGATGTATTTGTGTCCAAGTGTTGATATTCACATTGAGACTTTAATCTACTACTTTCCTTATCAAACTTTAAATCATTATCCACCGAGCTGTTAAGTCCATATAAACACTAACGTATTTAACAAATATGTGAATATCAACACTAGGATGCAGTCACAGAAAGGTAATGGGTCTCAAACAGGAAAAAACACGGATCTTGTAATTCATTACTAACCACCACCTATATGTTCTATATTAACTGACAAATATTAAAAGAAAAAAGAACAGTCAATAGCTTTCAGTCATTCAACATCAAACAAAACGCATACTGTACAACGAAGAGTCTCTCAATCCAATGATAGTTATGGAGATTGATTAACATCAAAGATTAAACAACATGATGTCGGCTACTCTTAAATAATCAACTGACAAACCGCGTTCCCATTCAATTCAAGGTTAACTGGATGTTTATTATTAATAGATACTCAAAACATTTAACATTGAACTAATGATAATTTACAATCATTTTTATGATTACCCCCCATAATAAAAAAAATGTAATCACCCTTGGTTTAACATACTAATCGAGAAAAGAAAAAAACACACATTTGACGGGATTGATCAAACACAACTATTATTATTATTATTATGTTGTTACTAATATTACTCATCTAGTCAATAAGTACAATAAATCAATAATAATAATAATAACAAAAGTCATTGTATTAGTAGTAGTAGTAGTAGTAGAAGTAGACGTTTAACTCATCAACTAAAATTTTCAAAGTTTTCCGCTTAATCAGAACGGAATTTATTGATTATCTATAAAATATAATACAATCATATGATTGAAAATAACTATAATCACATACCATGAATAATTGAAAGCAGAAGGAAGACAATTTTGTAATAGCAGTGAATAATAGTGATGATAATAATAATGTAAATCTTCATTTGAATTTACTGTAATACAGATAAATTTACTATTACAAATGTAAACGAGGACAATATAAACAAAATGTATATAAACCTGTTGTATCAAATTGATGTTTTTAGTAATGGTGAGACTATAATTTATAAACGAGCCATTCAGAAGCCTCTGGGGGATTTCAAGGTCATGGCGCCAGAGGATTTTAAAGAAGAAGTGACAATTAAGCGGCTACAATAAATGGGATTACTAAGAAGTTTCTTTATTTGTAATTGCAGTAACCAAATGACTCGTAGACCTTGTGCAGACTATCGTGATGTTGTCCTTCGATGTAATATGTTGGACGAAGACCTTCGCTAGAATAAGAACCTTTTTCGCTCAATCCAGATTGAGACTAAGATAAATTATAATAATTATCGCGAACTGTATAATAAAAGCACAAGTAACATTGGCTGCAATATTCACAGATGTTACTGAAGCTTTGGCTATTTAGTTGTATGAGTATTGTAAAGATATATGCGTAATAAGAAGAAAAGCTTACACAACTAGAGAACACACAAACAGTATTGTAGCTATGTGGTCGAGGCTAAGAGAGTTTTTGCGACCTTATAATCGCTCCAGAGATCAACTATTATGGAACCATATGGATGAATTTCACTACCATATGCATTACGATTTTGGAACCTTTGAACCTCTTTCTAACCTTGACAAGTTTTTGGACCATGTAAAAGAAGTGTATCCACTTGAATTCTTTGGTTTTGTATAATGTATTTTTAATTTATACTGACTTTTAACTGATTAGCTAATATTTCTCAAGTTCACTTAAGATTCCTTCAAAGATCGTCCATAAATTATAGTCTCGCCTGAAATATTCCAGTATATATGGTTCAAAATTCATTATCTATTTCTATTCAATATTCAATTTATCGGAAGCTATCAGATAATAAACTTGTTTTATCAATATTTATATTTATTTTAATGCATTAACTAATCCTAGATACAATAGAGATTTAAAGACATACAAATAATGACTAGTAACTAGTGAAATGAATTTTAAAGCAACAAGACTAGTCGAAATCGATTGGTTAAATAGGTAGTTTGATGATATATTGTGTACTTTATCCCATATTTTGATAATGTTCCGTTCTCGAACTATATTATTCAATTATAAAGCTTTAGTTATTGCACAAGATAACATCAGATAACTAATTATTCTAATGGCCTATATTCGTATGTACATGTTTTTTTTTCATGGACTGCTTTCTTCAGTCGACTTTTGATTATTTGACGACTTGATCCTCATCATACGCATTTGAGAATTGGTTCTATATTGATAAATATTTTGATTGTATACTTATCTGAATTCTATATCTTCCATAGTATTCTTGATATTTTCATAGTACATAGTTTTTTAGTATTTTAGCAACATTCAATAGTAATCGAAATGTATTGATACCACTAAA
This sequence comes from Schistosoma mansoni, assembly GCF_000237925.1. NCBI lineage: Eukaryota > Metazoa > Platyhelminthes > Trematoda > Strigeidida > Schistosomatidae > Schistosoma > Schistosoma mansoni. The sequence goes on along the minus strand of NC_031497.1, from coordinate 25,207,294 downwards.
AGTACATCATGTCCTATTTTTGTTATTCTCAGTTTTTATCTACATGTGTATATGTATTTGCCAAACGAGTTATATTTAGGATTATCCAGAAGTAATCTTTGTGAAGAAAGTTTTTACTTATTTCGGCTATGCTTTTAACAATAGCATCCGAAGTATTTACAAAGAGTAATACTGGACAAATGATCTTACATCCTGTTGTTAAATGGTTATCAACATTAATAGAAAATAAGAATTTTCCAAAATATATCAGTTTATTCAGATATGACCTAATATGCATGCTATAAGTAGTAAAAGGAAAGAAAGAATTATTGAATAGTACTTAATAAGTAATAAGTAATGTGCTCATTAGTGACTAGCTTCAAGAGGTATTTCCTAGAGTTCTAGTGGGGATCGGTAACCAATGGAGTTTAACCGGGTCTATTGTGACGTAGTAACTCACTGAAGACAATGGTGGACGGTCGCTCAATTTCATGGATTAGTTGAAGTTAGACATCAACACCGTTGGATGCCGGTCGGCTCAGTTGTCTAGTGGAAAAGCGCTCGCGTGCGAGACCGATAGGTCCTGGGTTCGAATCTTGAGAGGTGGGATCGCGGATGCGCACTGCTGAGGAGTCCCACGATAGGAAGAAACGGCCTTCCACTGCTTCCAGGTTTCATATGGTGGTCTAGCTTCAATTGACTCATGATTTCAACCATAAAATATCGTTTAGTCATACATCATCTTATAGTACTTTAGGAAGTTTTGATTACAATCAAAGAGAGGATTTTCATTAACAGCTGATTAATTGTTTAAAATAAAAAAATCACTGGACAGATGCATCAACCCAGTCTAAGCTTTACCACCAACAGAGTACAATAATATCACTTACAGAATTAAACCAACTAAATATTACAATTTTAAACTGTATAATAACCAATGCTGTGATTACATTGTTTCCAGTTGTAATCCAAAATGGTATCAGTCAGGGACGAAATCCTTCTTATAAATTTACACTAAACACTGATGTGTGTAAAAACCATAATCCAGCCTTAAAAAAACTTAATAAATTGCTGATGAAGAATTTGTCAAGTCTCTTTAAGTAAGACGGTTATCATCTGTGACCTTAAGTAACTATCACACATTATTTTGAACTGACAGAAGTTATGAATGTAAAAACATATGTTCCGACTCTATTAACTAAAAATATTTCCAGTTGAATTTACGATCTAATCTGGACCACCATTGTAAACCTGGAATCAATGGATGGTCGTTTCGTCCTAGTATGGAACTCATGAATCCAATTGAAAATCCTACAAACTACACAAATCTCCATAGTGAGAAAAATTATTGTATTCATCATGAGACTTGAGAGCATCGATTTCAATCTAGGGGAAAAGTATTTTTGTTTACTTGCCTGTCTTAAACTAGAATATATTGATGTTTAAAAGCTCGTTATATTTCGCTGGTCCTCCCACTAAAATTTATGGCTAAAAAATAACTAACGATAAATAACAACAGACTCGATGCAAATTTCTCACTTGGTTATTCTGTTCAGTAAAAACTGGAAAACTACAACTCATCTAATTAATTTAAGAAATATACTATGGATTATTGAATGGTTACTCCACTGGAAATCGAAATGTTCATCGACAGGTCGGCGGCATGTTTTACCAGTGTAATGAACGAAGACTTGGTCAGGGTAAACCAATCAGGAAAATTATGCAGAAACATAGGATTAAAAAATCAAACCAATGGGAGATAAAACCAAAACAAAGAACAAATCAGTGACAGATTTAAGGTCAACAAGAACCAACCAACATCGAGGTGTACAAGACAAGCTGTAAATCACATGTGGAAAAATTCAAACACTTCACTTCTGCCCGAAGTTTGTGCTGATGATGTCGTTCAGAAAGACAATGAAAGCTCCACGACCAAGCCATCCAGCTCAGAGAACAAAACTCCATCTAAACCAGTTTATTTTATTAGGCTTAGTTATACACTTCATTTTTAAAATCATAAAATAAAACACTTAGTATTGTTTGTTTGAATCTTAACATTGATGTTTTAGGACTGCAACTGGTCAGTCTCTAATTGGCATATATGCATACTGTGCGTATTGCCTCGATATAGCCCTAATTCACAAGCATGGTAAACAAAGACGGATAGTGGCTATCAGTGGAATCCAGGACAAAGCATGTTTCGTCCTATTTGGGACTCGTCAGCTGGATGGACCTGCATCTCAGAGTTGATTTTCACTCTGGGATTCGAACCCAGTACCTTTTGCTTCAAACGCCATCGCGTTATCCACTCTCCCACTGAGTCATGATAGCCACTTGCTTGTGCAATGGGGTGACGTTTAAATTCAACTTAGTATTGTTTGTTTGAATCTTCCCATTGATGTTTTAGGACTGCAAATGGTCAGTTTCTAATAAAACAATACACTGAATCGATAAGGCAGTCGCTATCTTTAATAATCATGTAGAATACGTATGGATCAGTAACGAATACATAAAAATTTAAAATTTTCCACCGAAAGTAAAATATCGTATTAGCAAAGTCTTCATCTAATATACTCTAAGTGGCCTATTAAATAGTAATAATCATTTTCACCATATAAATGTTTAGAGAGGAAAGTCATTTTAAATTACCCAAATAAACTGTAAAACTACTTATTATTGTCAGTATAAATTGTCCACAATAGGGTTTAATATGCAAACAATCTGATAACTAATCTAATCACGTTTTAATCCTCTATATAATCTGCCATTTACTGATCTTGAGCTGATTATCTCAATATTACCATTTAGTTACAAGGTTTTATTAGAGTTGGATAATAGAAATAAAAGATACTGGATTCGGGTCTCATTATAAACATCAATGTTGGGATATAGGTACATACAGCTGATGGGACCCGAATATGATAAAACATGAGCCTTGGAATTCATTGATAGCTACAATCCTTGTGATTAGATAGCTATATTGAAGCAATCCCTATGGAATACACGTATAATAATAAAAGACTGGTGATTTGCAGTCTGTAATATTGTGATGTGATCTACTTATATCCTCATAAGTAGTATATGGTGATGGTCAAACATATAATGTATTTTGGTAGAAGACCGATAAGGAAAGAACTGAAATGAAGCGCAATTGGTAGGAAAATGCACAAACAATGAAATTAGAGAAGATGGATTGATATTCACAGAAGGAAGAGTGAAGATTGAGACAATTGATTGTTATCTTGCAAATTAACTGTTTACTGTATGGTTATCAGATCTTAGTCAGATAGTTTGTAATTTCTGCTTAGTTACATTCGATTGTCCCACCCGTATTTTGTTCACAACTATATCAGTAATGGAAAAATACAATTCCTCATAGGGAACTAATGTTTAAAGTGATCATGCTTATAGTATTTCCTTTTAATCTTATCCTAGAAACACAAGTGTCAATTACATTGTCATCATATTTTAATCTGTCACATGAGAAGTTACTCGAATGACCACTTAAACATATATGTATACAAAACAATATTAAGTATAATGTAAAGGAAAGATGAAATTTATCAATCTCTGTCACGTCATATGGTTATAATGATGAATACTATCTCTGACTAAATGAAGAAAACTTTTAGGATTGTAGAAATAATAATGATGCTATATGTATATACATCTCATTGTATTTTTGACATCTTATAAAATTACAATTGTTTTATGTTTGTTTAAGGAAGGAGTAAATGATGTTGAACACTTGTGGTAAAAACATCAGTTTGATGGCATCAGAAGTGTTTTGTTAACGTAATCTACCTTAAAAAAGAAAATCAATCAAACATAGATGTAATTTCCAATAGAAATAGATTTTAGTTGAGACAATAATAAAGTCGGATAAGCAGGAGATATTTATATAGATCTGCGGTGATCGGATAAGAATCGGTGCTTTCAACGTGGTATGGTCACCGGAAAAATTATTCAAACCATTTAAAAAAACGCTAATCGTCTATATAGATCCTTTCAAAATTTGGCTGTAGTTGATATTCACTAGTTCGATTGATGTCAAATCCCTTATTGATGGAGTTTTATCATTATGGTAGTGAGACAGTTCTCATTAACAAAAATGAATGGCAGTTGAGTCATATTTCAAAATGACAGGTTGAAAATGTAGGTGACTGAAATTTTACATAATTACTTGTAAATAATATAGTTCTTATGAAGTATGAAAGGATGAAGCTTGAGAATGTCGTAGAATCATGATGAGGAGTTGAAAATATAGACAAAATAGTTGTTTAGTGCTATATAGTTTTTCGGCTGATACAAGTTAGGGGTGGAAAAAATTTATAGATTGAACATAGTTTCATAATCTGTTCAACTAGAAAAAGGAATTGTTAACATGTTCCAAAGATATTAAGGGTTGTGCACTAAATATAGATGTATATCCGCGCTGTATTTTGAAACAAAACTGAACAGCCAAAAATATATGGGAAGTGAATTAGATCCATAATGATGATGAATGAATGTGAGTTCACTGTTACAAACGCTATCAATCCGTATAACTTTAAGTCATAATACAATTAGTGTTGATTTCATTAATGAACTCTTAGGATTAATAGAACTGACCACATACACTCTGAACTTTCATTATTACGTTTAGGGTGTGGCAATAATCTGTGGATACGCATAAAAAAGATTCAATTATTTTAACATATTTATGGATTTTTCTTAGAATGACCATGTTCTACACTTGTAAGGTACTTTGATTTATAACTATCCAGTAAACAGTAATAATAAAGTTTACCAACAACTATGAAATGGATTCTGATAGCAACCAGCTGCTCAAACTACACTAAGTATTAAGTAGGTTAATCTTCAATTCCAGAGGTTGAACATCAATTGTTTTATTCAATAAGTTTTTTGTAGTTGAGATCATGAGTCAATTGAAGCTAGACCATCATGAAAAACCTGGAAGCATTGGACGGCTGTTTCGTCTTATTGTGAGTAGAGTCAGGTATCTACCACAGTACAATGGAAGTTGATCGCGCAATTTCGTGGATTGGTTGAGGTTAGACATTAACACTGTTAAATGCCGACTCAGTGGTCTACCGGTTAAGTGCTCTGGCACGAGACTGGTAGGTTCAGGGTTCGAATCCCACGAGGTGGGATCGTGGATGCGCACTGCTGAGGAGTCCCACAATAGGACGAAACGGCCGTCCAGTGCTTCCAGGTTTCCCCTGGTGGTCTAGCTTCAATTGACTCATGATCTCGACTATTACAAAAATCCCTACGAAACCTCCTTCTGATTATTCAATAAGTGACTGTCATTTCATACGATAACTCAAAGAGAACTACAGTATCTCCCATTAAGTTGATCATCTAACCAACGTGGTCGACCAGGCTAATTTGCAAAAACCAAAAGATACTTTCAGTATCCGTTACTCATTACTCTCTAGTTAATCAATATCATCATTATTCTCAAAGTATTGAACAGGGTAAAATAAGCACAGTTTATACATATAAAGGTATTCAAAATGTCTTCTATTGATGATGATTATTACAAAATATTCAGTCTAAGATTATTATCATCATGGCCACCCGAAAAAAAATACAGTCCATCAATAAAAATTTTGTAAACTGATACAATTTGCATATAAACAAAGGGGGAAGATAAATGTATTGTTTTGGGCAGCTATGGTAACAATAAAAATGAGCGCTATAATATTTATGAATCCCATATTCAGTACGTCATCTATCCTATTTGGTAATATATTATTGGTTTCAAATGGATGAAAATCAAGCGACAATAACAGATAACAAGTGAATAAAAACTTCGCCTGAAGCTCTTTTAGAGTTACTGCCGGTCCCAAGCCCGGGTAAAGGAGGAGGGTTGGGCATGGGGTTAGAGACCCCATCCTGTAGAAAAACTAACTCGCTCAAAGAACGCTAACCAGAAAAAATAATTCAAGCCATTTACACTCTGCCCTGGGAGTTGAAGGAATAAGCAGATATGAAAAAGATGAATAACAACTAGAAAGAACTGGAAAAGATTGCCCAGGACAGAGTTGGGTGGAGAATGCTGGTGGGCGGCCTATGCTCCTCGACGAGGGGTAACAGGCGTAAGTAAGTAAGTAAAAGACTCAAATTGAGTTGGGAGGAGGGAGATTAGAATTTACTAACCAGAACACTTGATAGCTAGTTAAAACAAGCGTAGCGAAATAAACAATTGGTTTATCATTGTGATGCACCACAAATCGCAACCCTTCATAACAAATGATCAATATTTTAAGCCATTAGCTCTGGCGCAAGACTGGTAGGTCCTGGGTTCGAGTTTCGCGAGGCGGGATCGTGGATGTGCACTGCTGAGGAGTCCCATAATAGGACGAAACGGCCGTCCAGTACTTTCAGTTTCCCATGGTGGTCTAGCTTCAATTGACTCATGATTTCAACTATGAAAATACTAGTATAGAGGTTGTGGAGAATGTTGAGTATTATCGACATCATAAACGGACCTAAGCTTCGTTTATTTACTGTAAATTTTGATTCATGCCGCTACATAGTCCGGATAACTTTTTAAAAATAATTATTTCGATTAATCAGAATAAATTATTCAACCCCCTCACCGTCTTTTTATTGAATTTTTAGATGTGGTTAAAATTGTATTCAGGGTGGTGAGTTTTCGCTAAATAATTCCTCACAGTCACAGGGCAGATGTTGTCTTTTAATATTCCTGGGACTTAGTATACCATACGGTACTGAAAGCAAACAGTTGTATCTATTGCCGATTTGTCAGTAGTCAGCATCTCCGTTTACTTATGCTTATTGATAGGCAATATTGTTATTATCTTTCAATGTATATACCTTTGAATAAACTTTAACTCATTTGGCAAATTACACAAGCTCAATGGAAATTATTGAAGTGGATAGTTTAATTCATAGACTGATCTTAAATAAACAATCAATAGAATCAAGGAAGTACAAGGCATTTATTCCGGCTTGTTGTGAGGTGATGGATACTCTCAATTGAGTCCAATACCGTGATAAAATATCTGTACAGTGCTTCCTGGCTTTCAATAATTTCATAACTAAGATCAGTCGAACAATTAAACTATGAAATTATTTTTTTCAACTGATTCTCTTTAATCATATGTTAGATTAACATTTATTTATAATTTTTCATGGATGAAATCATGATTCAGTTGAAGCTAGACCACCATGGAAGATCTGGAAGCACTGGAAGGCCGTTTCGTCCTGTTGTAGGACTCCTCAGCAGTGAGCATCCATGATCCCGCATCGTGAGATTCAAACCCAGGACCTACCAGTTTCGCGACCGAGAGCTTAACCACTAGACCACTGAAACGGAATCCGATGGTGTTAATGTCTAACTTCAACTAATCCACGAACTTGAGCAACCGCTCACCAATTGTCTTCAGCGAGTTCCTATCTCACAACAGATGTGGTTAAACTCCACTGCTGAGGAGTCCCACAATAGAACGAAACGGTCGTCCAGTGCTTTCAAATTTTCCATGATGGTCTAGCTTCAATTGACTCATGATTTCAACTATGAAAATTACTGAAATCTCCACATAACCCCCTTCTGATTTATTTCTAACCAGGAGGCTTCCCATTATATATACATACATATCTATATATATATCAACTGAGATAAATTTTTTATCAAATTTATTTTCATCATACATTTTATTGCATCAAAAATATAAAAAAAACGTAACAAAAGATTGGAATGTATAACTTAGAATTGTTCAAATAACTAAATTTTGGAAATGATAAGTCTCATCATCACATAACTTTATTTTTCCGTTGTTTTTTCTTTTTTCTTTTTTTTTAAATACTATGGCTACCATAGAAGTAACTTAGTGATAGTAACCGAATAGTATATATAGATACATATATACCTTCAATATGTACGTTTGAACAGTTAAAAGAAACAATTTTTTTTACATCAGATTGTTTTAAGTTTATTCAAACATTGAATAATCAAAACCATTCATCATTTGAAAAGATTGTTACTATGATTATTATTATGGTTAGTGATAGTACTGATCGAAAAACTCTTGATTCACTCCTTTCATTTGATTTTATTAACAATCAAACTAGATCAGACTAGATTATCTTTGATTATAAAAAGGATAAAAATGTGACTTGTTATTGATGCAATTAACACCACAGTAAATTTTTTTTGGCGACTAAATGATCTCAATGATGATATTCATGATTGAAATCTTCTTATTCTTAATTGATAGATGTATATCCTTTAAAAAATTGTATTTATATAGTCACAATTCAATAAGTGATTTAAAATTGATGGATTTTGGTAAAAAGTGGAATCGTACATTCGCTTTTTTTCTTATTTGGAACTTGTCAGCTAAGTGTACTTGCATATCAATGTGAATATCAACACAGTGATGGAGTAACACTTAGTTGACTAGTCTCAAATAGGAAGAAATGTACGACTTGGATCACTGAAGACAACCACGAATAGATGAATCTATGAGTTATCTTATAAGCTCAAAGTATCATTTATGTACTCTCATAGGTATAACTCACTGAATGACGAGGATACGAATCCCATAGGGAATAGTTCATTTAAGACAAAAAGTACAACTAGTTGAGGAGTGTAAGTTAGCACAAAACCAAAATCCAGAATATCTTGCTGAATAATCTCTTACTTCATGTACAAGTGAGCCATTTAGTTAACCCACAAGTAATGGAAATCGGCCTGTTCTGATAAGTTTATCAGTAAATGTTTTCAGAGTCATGTCATCTTTATTTATCATTATATTCTCGATGAGCGATTTGTTCTATTGGTCCCATAGTCACAGGACCGGTTGATCTTTTACGTTTACGTTGATAAATGAAACCCATATGAGTATGTCTATTAATTGTAAATTAACCTGGATCCTATGCCTCTAGAAATTCCCTGACATTCTTTGCATTTTCACCATTTAGGATCCCGATATTTTCCCAATCCCATTCCTGCTTATGGCTGCTAGTATGTAATAATATGAGTCGTTACATGTCTAATTCAACTACCGATTCGTACTCATGTATGCACAGATAAAGAGGGAGTCCTTTTTGTCCATTCACTTAAAAAGATATCAGAACTGGTTGATTCACCACTTGTGGGTTAACTTGTACATGAAGTATGCTCTGATGTTGTTGTTGTTGTTTAGAACAACGATGAATGTCTCATAAATAAATCACTCACACCAGAAAACATAACACAACGAAATCCAGATCTGAGCTACAAACGTCTCCATCAGTTGGAAACCTCTGCACAACTGATCATACTTATTGAAACTAATAAATATTTATCATAATCTCTGACAAATAATTGATTCGTATGCAAATGAAAATCAAGAATCTGACAACTGTATTCATTGTAGTGTTTCTTAAATTTATAATGGTTTATTCTGTATATGATAAACAATTTGTTTTCTTTTGTCACTACCTCTTTCGATTCATGACTTTAAAGTGATATGAAAGATAATACTATCCTATTAGTAACATCTATTTCACGAAACATTCTGATTGTAATCTCAAATACATTCTTGATATATTTAGTTGATATCTACAATGAATATTATGCTTCCAGATATATTTATTTATTATTTGATAAAATTTCATGGGTAATAAACTATCATAGTAACTATCCTACAATCGATTTTGAGTATGGTTAATTTTGATTAAGCCTTTTTATTAATTCACTTAACAGACATCGTCATTTCGATAGTAACAATTTGCATATTTCTTTGTACTGTTATGACAACTAGAGTACATGATACTCTAGCCAAAAATGTTCATTGCTGAAGTATCATTAGATGATTCATACTCCTCCCCATATATGTATGCACGCAAATCCTATTATCAGCTTTTGTTTTGTTTTGCAATACCCTTATTCAATTTGACTATAAATTGCCTATGTAATTGCTTGCGTTCGCTGCACTGCTTACGCAAAACCATTACATAACTCTCACAAACCTTTTTTTGTCTTTTTATTTTTTATAATTATTTGGGCAGACTCATTTTTATTATACCACTCTTTTGAACCTTTAATAGTTATGCAATGACTCTTTGTAGCATTCGTAATCGTTTCCGGGTATTGGTAGAGTGGTTGATTAGGTCGTTCTCGACCATCCACGATTAACCGCTCACGTTAGTTTATGGAAACAGTCCCATTATCCAGGAGGTACGAAGAGGATGTGTGAGTCGGATTTTGCATCCGTAAATACTTTAATCGATCTTACTCCATGTAGAAAAAAGAAGTACCAATACATTCTCTTCAAGAAAGCAATATCATGAAGAACAATTATTGATTGGTTTTAGGAAAAAATTCTCATAGGAATTTATACTGTACAATAAATCTAGCATCTTAATTAAGTGATTGCTGAAGAAAGAAAATGTGAAAATCACGAGATTTTTCGTAAAAACATATGACGTATGTATATAAAAAAGATTCTAAACTCATTACCTCGAAACATATGTTTTAATGTCAGCTGAACTAATATGAGTTATCATAACACGTTAAGTATTTCACCGTTTAAATATTTCTAAGAAGGATGATGATGACTATGATTAACATTTTCCAAATATTTGAAAATCTAACTTGCTCAGATTATGGTAACGGCTAGAGTTAAAAGTAGTTGGTTTCATGAGATATACTTTCAACATTTGGCCCCCAAATGCCCTGGTATGGCCGAGAGTGGGGAGAGTCCGCTCTCCCTCTCGAAATGCTCTCACATGGCCACGCGTATATAGCATCTACCAGGGAAGTCCTACTCACTGTCTTCTCACACCACGGGTGTTCTTTACGAAGTTGAGAGAACGAAAAGTGAATGTCCAGCGCTTTAACCGGGTTGGTGGACACGGAAAGTCCACCTAGGGGAGTTGGAAAACCCTGATTCCAAACCAATGGTGTACATGGGCTCCAGTATCCCGAGGGAACAAATGGCGTATGAACCAATTGTTGGTTGCGAGCTACCATGCGACTGCATCTCCTTACAATGCTCCATTGCCTTGTGGATCAGACCTTTAGGTCAAAGGCTACGGGTGTGGTCCCTAAGAAAACTACGTGCTTCATTTTGGGCACCTAGTCAGTATCTCAGCCCTCACACAAATCAAATGAGATTTGTGCGGCGCATATGTATCTGGTGCTTCCTTGTACCAATATTTATGTGTTCAAATAAATAAATAAATAAATTCAACATTTGAATTGTAGGCTTGGATTAACGCGACCTACATCATTTTGGGTAAAGGGCATTAGATATCACCAAGTATGTTTATATATATCTAGAAGCTGAGTACAACAATGTAAGCATCATTTAACGCCTATGGCTACAAACAGTTTGAGATAAGATGTTATAATATAGCCTAGGTTATCCTATGCATTTAGTGTAAATCAATTACAATATTCAGATCAATTTTTTGTGTGCATAAAAGTTTTGACTCATCACACCTCTTATGTGTGTTTGATGTGATAGAGTTGTTTAGTTCATAAATAATTATTCAAATACAAGACTTTGTAGACACAGAAACACCATTGCAAATGAATGAAATAAGATCTATAATCAATTATAGAACTCGTAATTAAGGGAGAGTAACCTATATGGTTTTCTGAACAGACATATGCATACCGTAAATTAGGAACATGGATCACTTGGGAGAAACTTCTGTTCACGAAGCCACAATTCGATGGTGATACAACTCGTGATTATACGACAGACCTACTAGAACAATGAAAAGAACTTTTAATCCAGGTAATCTCTGTTTGTTAATCTTCATTCTATTCACGGTAGTCCCATAACTGAAGGATAAATTATCAATTTCTTCCAGATCTTCATGTAATTATGCATTCAACTACTTCTGTAGAGAAAATTATACTGGATTTACGACCAGACCACTAAGCCGACGAGATAACAAGTATTTCACTTGGTGTATTAGAAATAGTCAGAATGAAACCATGCACCTCTCCTTTTTATCACACTTACTTCATAGATAAAACCAAAGCGTTCACAGTGGTTCATCTTATAACATGAAATCTTTTGATTGGGGTTCGATTTTATTCCCCACCCCTGGCAGAACCTGTAGGACACCAGGCTAATAGCTCCACTTTCTACATTTAAGAAAGTTTTGTAGCATATCTATTACTTCCTTAATTAAATGACTTAAGAGACGATTCTATCATTTGTTTACACCTTTTGATTATTTTTTCACTCTTTCCATTTCTTTCCTTCATTATTTATGTGTTTTTCACAAACTACTTGCATATTTCTTATTATCAGAAGGGGTTTGGTGGAGATTTTAGTAATTTTATAGCCTTGAGATCACGAGCCAATTGAAGCTAGACCACCATGGAAAACCCGGAAGAATTGAACGGCCGTTTCGTTCTATTGTGGGACTCCTCAGCAGTGAGCATCCACGATCCCGCCTTGCGAGATTCGAGATTCTTATTGCTTAATTTTTAATCTAACCATTATCTTAACAAGTTTATTATTTCTAGTTTTCACTTACTTCATGTGTTGAAATAATTATTTAAGTTATCATCATTCTCATGACTAGTACACATGTCACTTTACTACCAATTCACAATCTTTAATTATTATGTTATGTAATTAATTATGCAATCAATCTCAATGTTAATGTTAACTCACAAACTGACCTAATTATTTTTCATATGTATATCTAAATATCACTTCTATCAGAGTTAAACCTGATGAAAATCATATTAGAAACAGTATTGTTTACTTTAAAGAAGAAAGATGTATCTGTAAAATCTTAGAGAATAAATTAGAAGTAAATCTAACACTTCGCTCGACAATCTAGTCCTAGCTTTGCAAAGAAACATAATCAAACATCAAAATGATCTAACATAAATAGGTACATGGTTCTTCGGTCAACTGTATACTAAATAGGTCATCCAATCATCTTAACAATATTTAAAGTAAGTATTTGCTTTAGTGTGTTTGATACATGTAGTGTGTAACGAAAAGAGTGTTAAGATAACAGATTGTATGTATTCGTAAGTGGATCTGAGGTGTGAGAAGAAATTTCATTCACTAATTTTATAGCCGCTGATTGTATTGCTTGCTTATATGCGTTGCTCCATGAGACGGTTACTGATTATCAATTATCAGATTAAACCTACCCTGGTTACATTAGCTTATTATCCGAAGTGATTACGCTTCAAATTTTCACATTAATTTGATTGTTATCATCATCATTGTCTACTCTTACCCTCCATTTCCAGTCCAGTTGACCTTTTATTTTATTTTTATATATAGATGTTCTTAACACCTGTAAGACAAAGTAGAGAAGTAAGACAGGGATATTTTTGAGTTTAAAACTGGACTCACAAATTCCATGTTGAATGTTACCCTTGATCTCCATTTGCAAGAAGTCAAACCGATTTTTGTAACATGTTTTCATCTAGATCGCGGAACAGAACAGTTTCATCCCAAGGTTATAATCCCAAACACATTAGCGTTTCAACATTTGATATAGAATTGAAGAAACGACCGGTGTTGTGGTTTTACAACTATAAACCAGTTACACCTTCTATATTTGAATCGTCCCTCGGTCGGTTAAAATCAGAAGTCAGATGCGAAGAGATTGGAAAGATATATTTAATCCGTTATCAATATATCGAGAAGCGTTTACTCTAATCTGGCTATTGAACGTAGGAAATTTTTCCCACGCCGTTCTGTAACGTGATCTGGTGCGGATGCATGACTGAGCGCCTTCAGCTAAACAAGTTCATTAAAACCAATGTGGTCAGCATCCAATCTCGAACACTTAAAAAGCTATTGATTTTGGGGAATTATTTACATCTACAGATCACTCCCCTCCTAGTGAGGTAGTGATGACCCTAAGACGTGACCAGCCAGAAGTTTAAACTCAACGAGTTTGTCGTTGATAAACACTCTTCTGATAGCTTGCTATGTTTAGCAGCGTCTGGTCGTCTTTCCTTACGATAAGGGGCCATGAGGTACAGCATAGTAATCGTAAAACAAAGTACAATAGAAATCTCGGTTCTTTGTAAACTTCATCGTTCTTTTCCAGCCGTCCTGGGAAGGAAAAAATTAGAACGTGTGAGTGCATGTCGAAATGCACTCGTACTTGCATAAAGACACAGGGTGAGCGGCAAAGAAAAGGTAAAAAACTAATATGCTTGCGACTAGAAAAAAAGTGTTTTTTTGGTTTATATATATATATATACGCTCATAAGTAAAAAAAGTGTTTCGTTTTTTTTAAATAAATATATAAAAATAAGCATACTGAAAAAAAAACTTTTTCATAATAAATAATGCGAAGGTAGTACAAGATAAAGTTTGTGTCTTACGTGCGATAGTCGTTTAGGTGTTCCGGAAATCTTACTCTTCTCCCAGAACGCGTTGTCTTATGTTTAATTTCCGACGTTGACGAAGTAATAAGGTGTGTGTCGGCTGTCGTGTGGGGTACTACAAGTGTAGGAACCATGTCGTTCAATTGAACCGAAAGAAAATCGACGTAAATAGGATTTCCTTCTTAGTACTCTGCTTTTAGGCGATCGATACTGATGCTATCGTTAGTGCTATTCTTATCGACTACATAGTACTTAAGTTCATGCTGAAGATCTTTGAAGGGTCCTTCATATGCTGATTCGAGGGGTCGTCGATGTGAGTCTAGGCGAACGAAGACATGTGTATTAGTTTGAGATTCTC